>NW_027187182.1:77463-85296 GCF_028583685.1 Petaurus breviceps papuanus
GGGGAAGGCTGAGTGAGAGCCCGGGTTGTAGGCTGGAGAACGCGGAGGCTGCAGCCCGAATCTGGCAGGTCAAACTGAACTCCCGCTCGGGCTCTCTATCATTGCCAGAAGCTGTCTTCTGACTACTTAGAGGTCCGAGCCCCGTGAGTCTTCTTCGATCCGGCCACTAGACGTCGCTGCAGCGTCACGCTTCCCGCCCGGAAAGGTGAGGCAAGGAGCGCTTTTGGGTTTGGGTTTGGGGTTGGGGTAGGGGTTGGGGTAGCTTGGTTGGTTTTCGTTCTCTTTTGTTTTGGGTCCAAGTCGGAGACTGAGGGGCTCGAGGGTTGGCAGCTGGCTGCCTTCCTGTCCCCCTTCCGCGCAGAGCGCCCCGGCCAGCAAGCGGAGGGGGCGGAGAGGGGGCGGGGGCGGTGCACCGGTCCGCCCCGTGACGCGCCCGGGCTCGGGCGGGCAGTTCCCACCCCCTTCCCCAGCGCAGTCCGCCTGCCCGGAGGCGCCAAACTGTGGGCGAGGAGAGAGGTGGAGGACGCAGCACACGGGGACTTCCTACGGTCTTTTCTGAGGGCGCGCCCCGGGGAGCCGCCGGCCACTAGCCGGGCCGGGGCGGGCGCCCGGGAGAGCCGGGGGCTCGCCCACCCACGGGCGCACGCACGCACTGAAGAGTAGACTGGGCACACCTGCCGGGGCACCTGTGCGGCTTGAGGAGCCCCTCACCCCGGACGCCGGGGCCGCTCTAGGCGCCCCAGCGAGCGGGCAGGACTTGGCCGAAGGCGGGCACGGGGATCGGCCGTTCGGGATCTGGGCACCCCTGAGAGTGCCCGGAGGCTGCTCTCCGAGCCCTTGTTCGTTGCTGCCCGACGGATAGGGACCTGCTGCCCCGGCACAAGGCTCCCCGTCTGCTCCCACCCTTAGTTCCCCTAAACGTCCCCTTTACATCAAGGGATCGCCCCCTCGAGTTAGGTCACGGGACACTCGCATTCCTTGCCGCTGCCAGTCTCTGGGAGAGAAGGAACAAGGTGCGAAACTGCGGCGCGCGCTCCGGGGACCAGACCCCGAGTGAGCGGCACCGGCGGGGGGCTCGGCCTCCGCAAACCTCCCAGTCTGATCGAACCCCTGGGACTCTCGGAATGGGATCGCATGCGGCGTAAACTCCCTCTAGCAGAGCTAGCTGTTCGGCCAGAAACAGGTAAAGGCTGCGGGCCGTCCGGGAGGGGCAGCTTGGCTCCTTGGAGAGGGAAGGGGCGTTGGTGTTTGAGGCCAGGGCGGGGAACTTTCCGAGCGCTCTGGCTCCCACACTCCTCTTTTGGTCTCCCAGTGTGGGAAAGCCTTGCCTGGCTGGAGTCTACCTTAGCGGAAAGTTTGCGAGCTGGGACTGCCGCTAGGCATGTCCGCCTGGGAGAAACGCGGGTTCCTTTCGCCCGTTACCCGACGTTATAGGAACCTAGATTTAGGGCTGGAAGGGGACCTCTGAGGTTGGTGAGCACGCCGCCCCACTTTTACAGGTGAGGGAATTGAGGCCCCGAGGTCACAGAGGTGCTCACTCAGGTCCTACGACTCAGTTGGGGCTTTTCCCACTGTGTCAGCGCTTGGGAGTGGGCAGTTGAGCCTTGCAGGGGAATCCTTGGTGCGCTGCTCCTCTTCCTTGGTTTTTCCATCACCGATGTGCCTTAGGGGGAAGAGCTAAGGGGAAACCCTAGATCCGGGGTGGAAGCCAAGCCTAGCTGCACAGGGCTTCCTGGCGTGTGTGCTGTGGCGCTGGGGGATATAGTGCGTGCCCGCCAGCCCTCCGGCACTGGGAGATTACCGATCCTGGGGATGGAGGTGGGTGTGTGCTCTGGCGGAGAGGACAGTTCCAGCCCTGTGGGTGTCTTTCCAGTTCTCCTCCCGCCCTCCCCAGGCCTGGTATTCAGGTATTCGTGCGGGTATTCGTGCTCAAATTACTTATTCGTCTTCTGGCCAAAATGGGGATAGCTATGGAGCAGTCCCTCGCTTTATCATCTGCCTGGCTTCTCCCCCCCCCCCCCCCCACTTTACCTCTTTTGGGGGTTAAATTCCTTTACCATAAAGATTTGGAGCCCTTCAGTAAAGGGGAGGTCATCGAGCTAGAGCTGGGGGGGTGCTCAAAAGCCATCTAGCCCAACCCTCTTATTTGACAGTTGAGGAAATCGAGGCAGAGAGCCTTTAAGTGACTTGCCCAAGGTCGCACAGCCAGGAAGTGTGTTTCAAGTCAATCCACCGTTAGGTCACATTTGTTGGGACAACTGTTCTCCTGTCCAGCTGTTTCTTCCCATTTTTGCCTCCCCTTTCCAGGTACAATTCAGGATCATGTGTGTGTGTGTGTAAGTGTGTGTGTGTGTAAGTGTGTAAAACGCATTCGGGGGAGGTAGTCAAGTGCCTCTCCATCCTTAGCCAAAAATGGAGTCAGGGTCGAGGGGGCAACCAGCTTGAGGCAAAGCCCAAGGAAGCCTTGAGAGCTTTGGGGGTCCCTGAGTTGAGTGCTTGTTTTCCTTCTTGGAAACCATTCTCGGCCCCCCCCCCCCCCCTCCTACACCTCCAGCAAAGGGAGATGTGGAGAGCAGCTGGAAGGGTAAACTCCAGAAGGGCCAGTCTGGTGTGCATGTGGAGCTACTTATCCTCTCTCCTGGGGCTGTTGAGGGCGAGCTATCCTGCCCAGTCGGACTGTCTCCCCTGGCTTCCTTTCACATTGCTTTACATTGCTTACCTATCAGCCCTTCTGAATTGGCTCTTTCCCTCTTTGCTTAAATCTGTCTCAGACAAAGGGGAGGCTCACTTTCTTTGGGGACTCAAGGGAAGCAGGGGTGGGGAAGTCCCTGGGGTGGCCTCTCTTCTCTGCTCCCTTTCAGGCAGATAAGGGAAAGTATTGGGGTCCTGGGTAGGAATAAAGTACCCAGGGCTCCACACTCTTAATTTCTCTGTCTCTGTCCATCTGTCTCTGTTCCCTTCCCCCTCTCTCTTCCTCTCTCCTCATCCTCCACCTCTTCACTCTCTTACTCTTCTTTTCAATCCAGAGGCAGCCCAGGGAGACTGAATGGGGAAAGCCCCCCCCCAAAGCCGATATAATTCTATCCCCTCATTTTACAGAAGGGGAAACTGAGGCCCAGGGAAGGGGAAATGAACTACCCAAAGTCACACATAGGATCACAGAATTAGAGCTGGAAGGCACACCAGAGGCAATCTAGTCTAGAGGCATCAAACATGCAGCACTCTCGAGTGCAGCCAGAAGCACATTAAAAACAGGATCGGGAAACACTTAACAAAATAGATACAAAACCAATAAAACATAGACAATATTACATTGCAAAGCTAAGTCAACACACAGCTCCTAGGGCTCCTTACGGTAGGTTTCCATTTGATTTGACCTTGCTGAAGGAGACCACCCCCTCGTTTTACAGGGAGAGAAAGTGAGGTGGAGTAAGCAAATGAATTGGCCTAGAGTCACTAAGGAAGTGTGGGGGTGAGATTCAAACCCAAGTCTTCCCACAGCAGAGGTAGCTTTTTTTCCTTGAACTGTTCTGCCTTCTTTGGGCATTGCCAATCCCTCCCCAGCCAGTGTCAGCTTTCTGGTTGGGAAAGCCTTTGTCAATAGAAACCCCCGGACACATTAGGACCACCCACAAGCCCTTTCTTTCATCCCCCGTGGCCCTCCTTTGCTGGGGGTGGGTGGGAGGGAAGCAGCTCTCCAGCTTCTGTCTGTGGCGGACCCACAACTCACCAGCCCTCAGATTCTGGGTGTGACTGATCTGGGCACCCTGCAAGAGCACACCTTAATTAGGAGAAGCTGCTTTGGTAGTTCAGAGGCCAGAAGGTAAGCTCATGCCTTGTAGTGGGGCCTAGGAACTAGAAATCGGCTTCAGTTAAAAGAAAGTCCCATTTCAGCATAAGAAGCGTTGGGGCTGAGGGAGATGGGGGGGGGAGCATGGAGTCAGGAAAACCTGGGTTCAAGTCCTGCTTCTGACACATCGTGGCTGTGTGACCTTGGGCTAGTCTCTTCACTGCTCGGTGCCCTAAGACTATCAGTCATAGAATAGTTGCAGATCTGAATTCATAGAGGGATTTTGTCCACACTGAAAAGATCAAAACCAAAATTTCACTAAAACAGTAATGCCCAATTCTCAGGTCCTGTGAGACTCAGACAATTTGGACCATACCATGTGGGAGAGGAAGGCCCTGGTCCCCTTCCCTGTCCACCTTTGGGGGAGAGGAGCACCTCTGGGACATCTGCTCAGACCAACACTGGCTCTCAATTGTTGGAATCAAGGAAGAAATAGTGAACTTATTTCAGGATTTCCAAGTAGGGAAATGGCTTCATTCAGCCCAAGAATTGGCCGGTTGGATTTGAGCAGGCAGAGATGGCCACAATCCATTGTGGGTATATGATGTTAAAGCCTCAGGATGCCTGAGAATTCTATTACTGCTTATCCTTGGGGATGGGGGGGATGCATTGGGGTTGGAGATCATTGTCCAGTGTCAAAGCAAATACAGGTGCTGCCTGCTTCAAAAAAAAAAAAAAAAAGATCGGCTCTTCCCGATGGCTCCAATTAATGCAGTAGATCGGGCACATCTGGTTAACTTGGGCTATTCTTGTCTATAAATTTACCCCTGATGGGGGTGGGGCACCCGAAAGCCCCCAGGGACTTTCTTCCTGATACTTTAAGGAAACTACAAAGCAAACCCTGGATTTCCAAATCCAATCCTTAAAGGAAGTAGCTACTTAACAGTAAGCCAAGATTTTTTGCATGACACAAGGCTTGGGTTCTGCTGAATATACTTGGCCAACATTTATGAGGCACCTAGTACTGGTGGGGTGCTCTTCTGGGTACTTTGGGTGGGAAGACAAAAAGGGAAATGGTTTCTGTTCTCAAAGAGCTTTTATTCTGTTGGGGGACACATATCAACCAAAAGGCATTTTATAAGGCCCAGTGTATCTACCCTGTATAGTGCCAGGGGCCTGGGAAATAAAGACAAAGGAAACAGTCCCTACCCTTAAGGGCCTGCATTTTATTGGGGAAAACAACCATATCTGTTGTTTGTTCTGGATTTGGATTCCTGGCTACTTTTCTTGCTTTCTTGAGCTTTTATGAATCTCTTACTGTGTACCAGACACTGGGCTACGCTCTGGGGATACAATGATAAAAAGGGACCTGTTGGCCCTGCTCTCAAAGACCTTGCATTCTATAGAGGGGAAACTGAGTCTACACAGATAAGGAAATGGAAAATTCTGCAAAGTAACTCCAAACATTTTGGGGTTGGGGGAGGTAGGAGGTTGGCAAATTGAGGGCCCAGGTTAGGCCTTCTGTAGGAGATGGGCCCTGAACTAGGCCTTTAAGGAAGCCGGGGATTCTAGGAGGCTAAGGAGACAAGGGTGCCCCTCCCAGGCAAAGGGAGGCTGGCTGTGGCCACATATTCCTCAGCCCTATCATGGCCTCCATGCTGCTGTGCTCTTTGGCTTTTCGACCCTGGATCTCTTCAGCAGAGGGACACAGACTCTTGGGAGAGCTCCCAACTCTCCAGGTCAGGCCTCCCCTTCCCTCCTCCCATCACCAAGTCCAAATTGGGATTGAACCTCCTTGGACTCATTGCTTGCTTTTGTTTGGGAGTCTCAGGCATATAAAGAGAGAATCTCACCATTCTGCTGATCCTCCAGTCAGTCTCTGGAGAAGAGGGAGCTGTGCTCTGGTTGGAGTAAACCCACTTTCTTTGGGAGGAAGGAGAGGGGTGGGAAGCAGAGCCAAGTGTTAATCCCAGTGGGGGACCTGGTAGCTAATGTATTGCAAGTAGGGGCCCAGCTTCTGATCCCCTGGAGCTGCTCATTAGCTCTAGCCTCTGAGCTTGGGATGCCTTATTTGTTATTGGCTAGTGATAGAACAGGAAAATGCGTGCATCTAGGGAATTGTTTCTGGAATTGAGATGCAGCTGGCAGAGCCTGTGGGCCATAGTGTCGGACTTCAGACGATTTGGGTTCGAATCTTGCTTTGGAAACTTAGCTATGTTATACTGTGCAGGCTGTTTAATTTCTTTGGCCTTCAGTCTCCTCATTGGTAAAATGAGAAGATTGGATCTGATCTCTAAGGCCTCCTCCAAGCTCTAAATCTGTGATTCTTTGAGCCTATGGTAACAAAGCTTTACCAGCAGGAGTCCCACTGGTATCTATTGTTCAAGTATTAAGAACAGCTAGCTGGGTAGTGCAAAGAACACCTGATTAAGACTTGGAAAGTTTGTGTTCTTGTTTTGAGTCTTCCGTTAATGAGTGGTGGGAATCAAGTGTCTTCCCTTTCTGGGCCTCGGTTTCCTTCTCTGTAAAATGGGGGTTTGGACTGTGGTACAGTGGAGAGAACTCTGGATTTGAAGTTAGAAGACCTGGGTTCATATCCTTTCTGTCTTACTAGCTGTGTGGCCTTGGACAATTCACTTACCCTCTCTGGACCTCAGTTTCCTTTTTTGTAAAATGAGTAGTTGAGTTTGAGAGCCTCTGAGATCCCTTCTAACTCGTGATCAGTGACCCTGTGACCAAATAGCTCCTAAGGCACCTTCTAGGGGCCTGAACCTGAAGTCTGTAAACATGTTTTCATATTTTGATAGGTAATTTTTCAATGTAATTGGTGTCCTTTGTAATCCTATGTATTTTATTTTGTGCATTTAAAAATATAATTCTGAGGAGTCCATCCATAGGCTCCATGAGATCACCAAAGAGGTGGGGGAAAGGTCTATCACACAAATAAAGTGTAGGTCCTTGTGACCTTGGTCAAGTCATTTCCCCTTTTTATGGGACTTCCTCCTCTTTAAAATGAGAGGGATATCTCCTGACCATACTGCAAATGTCCCCAAATACTACCTTGTGAATTGTCAGAGCAGGAAAGGTGACCCTAAATGTCTCTGTGAATTTCAAACCGGGCCACCTGCTGGGATGATAGCTGACTTTTTCCTCAGTCTTCTACTTTATAAGTCCATATTTGTTTTAACCTCTCTGCTATGACCATTTGCATTTTTTAAGTTTGGATTTTTACAATGGGGAATAGCTCTTTCAATGAGCATATTTGTTTTAATTCACCTGTGGCCCATTAGTGCCTTTGGGTAGATTGTTGTCCAAATGAGGCCAAGGGTTATTGGTTGGATACCCTTAAGGGACAGTTAACTTCTGTTTTATGAACCCAGGCATTGTCGATTTAACCATGGCCAAATGACTTAGTGTGTACTGTTTGGCACAGTAGGTCTTGCAGAAGCATGAAAAGGAGGGACTATAGAGGGTTCAGTGCAAATCCATTCCCATGAACAGAGAGATAACTTTAGTTCAGGAAGAAACTGTTGTTGAGTGCCTGCTATGTGCAAGGCATTGTGCCAAACCAACTCAAAGTGTGGAGTCACTAATGATAGGTACCATGTACAAAGAGTGGTGCATTCTAAGTAGCCAGGTATACTTTAGGATTTGAAGACCTGTCTCTGCTACTTATTAGTGGTTACCTTGGCTCAGCTAAATCACCTCTCTGAGTTTCAACTTCATTATCTGTAAAATGGAGATAATGATCCCTGGCCTGCCTAGGTCACAGGATAGACAAGTGCACCAATATTCTATTATATCTAATATTCTGAGGACTATTGCACAGGCGGAAAAACTACTTTTGGAAGTTGAACAAAAGTACTAGATTGTATATGTTCTCTTAGCCCATTGTGTCTACTGGCTGTCTCTGGATACTGGATCATACTTCACCTTCACATCCCATCCAGTTGTCCACCCAAGCACTTACCATGTGCCTTACAGCCTGTCTTCTTTGCTCTCTCTCTCTCTCTCTCTCTCTCTCTCTCTCTCTCTCTCTCTCT
>NW_027187182.1:85396-136320 GCF_028583685.1 Petaurus breviceps papuanus
CTCTCTCTCTCTCTCTCTCTCTCTCTCTCTCTCTCTCTCTTTCTCTGTCTCTCTCTCTCTCTTTCTCTGTCTCTCTCTCTCTGTCTCTCTCTCTGTCTCTCTCTCTCTGTCTCTGTCTCCTCCCTCTCTCTCTCTGTCTCTTCCCTCTCTCCCTCTGTCCCATTGTCCCTCTCCCTGTGCCTGGCACTTCCCTCCCTATATGTGGTATTGTTGTTCAGTCATTTCATAGTCATGTCTTACTGTTCATGAGCACTTTGGGGGTGTTTTTGGCAAAGATACTGGCATGGTTTTGCTATTTTTCCATTTCCATTTCATTTACAGCCGAGGAAACTGTGGCGAACAGGGTGAAGTGACTCATCCTGGGTCACACAACTAATAAGTGTCTGAGGCCACTTTTGAACTTCCTGATACTAGGCCCAGTGGTTTAGTCACTGCAGCGCCACCTAGTGGTCCCTATATATGTTACCTTCCCCATCAGGCTGGACTCTTTCTCTTCTTTATATTTGTATCCTTAGTACTTAGTATAGTGCTTGACATGTAGAAGCATTTAGTAATTGCTTTCTTATTTATTTTATTCATTGAATGAATGAATTTATTTACCAAACTTTATTCATCTTGTCCCTGTATAATTTTAGTTTTTTTCTATTTTGAAAGCTTTCCATTCCATTTAGTTTAGAGGTTGAGTATTAGGTATGACGACGTCTCTGAAAAACATTTTGTTATGAGTTGGGGTTATATCTGGATGATTCTGGGCAACAGTTCTGTTGGTAATAGTGTCTAGTTTCAATACAGTTTGTTGAATTCTCCAGGATATTCTGAGGTTTGTATTTGCACAGGGATTTATTGTCTGCTTATGAAAGATAGTGAGCTTCTGATGTATAATCCTATCCACTGGGTTGTGCCTTGTTAGGCATTGGGTGGGTGCTAAATTTTTGCAGCCTGCAGTGATATATTCCATGATTTTTGCTACTTCCTTGCATAATCTGCATTGATAAATATATCTGGCATCCTTAAGGAAGACCTTTTTGTACTTTCTGGTACTTGTATCCTGGTATTGCCACCATATAAATTGCCACCATAATCCTCTGTTTCTGTAAACATGTGTATGTGGCTCAGTCATTTTTGCAGTGTTTCCTTGTTGATATATCATTGATTGAGCTCATGTGGATGTTATACATGGAGAGCTTTTTGATTCTACTGTTGGATCTTAGCTTTTTCATTGATTTTTATCTGGAGGCAAATCACTGTTACATTTGACAAATTCAGTGATGTGTACTTATTGTCACCTTGTAATTTTGCCTGTTCCTCGAAGTCAAAGCTGCTTATTCCAAAAGTGTTTCTGTAGGTTTTTATCTTGTTTATTTTGTGCCCTGAGGCCATTCATAAATCCTCTTTGTCCTTTTTGAAGAGGAAGAGTTAATCTTTCCATAGATGCCTTAGGGTTATGGGCTCTGGGTTTTGTTAATATTATATGGAATTTTATTAGGATACTTTCCAAATCTCTTATCTTCCATTTTACAGTTACAAAACTGTGCATTAAGACTCATTCCATAGGTTTTAATTTTATTTAATGTGTTCTTCCCATTGTGCTTTGGCTTCAGGATGCCAGTAAGCTACTTGACAGATATAACTGTAGCTTTTTTCTTGATAGCTTTTTGTACTCTGTGTCTGGAGTTGTCCCAGTGATCATTTTAGAGAACCTAGAGAAGATGAGATTATTATTGCTGTTGTTATTATCGTTAATTATTAGAATTAAGGTCTCCATTGGTGAGTATAATTTTAAAACTCCATATAAGGTAGCCTCTGCATGTGTTCACATATAAAGAGATGCTGGTACAGAATAGGGAAGTTAGGTGGAGCTGCAGTGGATAGATTTCTGGCCCTGAAGGCAGAAAGACTCATCTTCCTGAATTCAGATGTGCTCAGATACCTTTTAGCTGTGTGACCCTGGGCAAGTCACTTAACCTTGTTTGCCTCAAGGTATAAGTAGGATGGTGATGAGTGAAGAGGCTTAGGCACTCTAAATATTACCCATAACTACCAATAAGCAGCCGAAAGGGAAGGGATGCAGGCATTGGGGAGCAATGGCATGACTTCAGCAGAGGAAGCCATAAAAGGATTTGTATAGTGTGCCCAAAAGGCAACCCTTTGCTCTTTCTTTGTCTCTTGTCTGGCTTGTCTGCCCTGAGGAGCTTAACTTTTCTAGCCTAGGGGATTTTTATTTATGTCAGGTTATTCATCTCTCTTTCTGTTTATACTCTCTCCTGTAAATCAGCTTTGAGCTGGCTGATGAATATAAGTACAGAGTGAGTGAAAAAGTTTGTGGTCTCCTAGGGCAGAAATCATTATGCTGATGCCTTGCACCAGAAGCTGGATATATCTTCCACTTCTCTCAGACTGACCATTTTGTCCTGCCTCTTATCTGTGGTGCTAGCACTGAATATGCAACAAAGGTTGTAGTGCTCACTAATTTCTTTTATATAAAGGGGTAGAGACAATAAAATAGGACCAAGTGCAAAAGGGTAAAATGTGATAGTTTATTAGCTATATAACAGTGGCTTGCACCAGGCATTTCTGACCACAAGAGTAGATAGAAATGGTTATCTGCTTAGATTTCTTCTCCTTTTTGGAAAGGAGGAAGAAAGAGCCCTCAGAGGAGTTTCTTAGTCAGAAGGATAGGGTTGAGCAGTCAGCTTGCATTTTTAAGTATCTACTAGGTTTTAAGTACCTACCAGGCTTTCTTCTAAGTACTCCAACTCAGAGGCAGCAGAGAAAGGTAATGTCTTGGAGGGGCTCTTGGGTTATCTCACCAATCACTGTTCTTATCAGCTCAGCAAACATCCTTGTTGACCTCAGTGGCTAAAATTTAGTGGCTTCTTATAATCTCTTGGGGAGCAAATTGCTTAGATACTTGTTTCCCTTTGTGGTATCAAGATGGAGGACGGAACACTAGCATCAAAGCTGCTTCCTTACTTCCCCTTTCCAATTTTTTTTTTATTTTAGAAATACCTTGCCAGCAGCCCGAGTTCCAGCATGTCACTGGCTGATAGATGTTGGATGGCGTCTCCATGGCAATTCCTGGCTGCAATGATTGTTATTGTTGTTATTGTTATTATTATGTTGTTACTCGAATTTAGTTCTGTGGAGTTTAGATGGAAACAGTTCTGTGACAGATCAGTGTTCTGATATTATTCTTTTATGTTTAATGGACTATTGTGCAAGTGTATGAAATTATTGCTGTTTGCAATTCACTGTAAGTATTGGGTTGTAAGCTCATCTTTTATAGGCCCACTGAAAGCATCTTTGGGAAAAATCCAGTAGCAGACAGGATGATGGGGATGATACGTACTCATCCTATTCCCACATGGTTTTGACTTCTTCCATTAGGTATCTATATTTTAAAAGCTTTACATTCCACACAGTTTGGAGGTTATGAGAATTTGGTATGGCAGCATCTATTAAAAAATGTTCTTCTTGAATTTTTATAGGTCCGTGTTATTTCTTAGCCATTGCTAGTAACAATTCTGTTTGTGATAATGCTGTTTCCAGCACAGTTTATTTGTTGAATTCTTAAGCATATTTTGAGGTTTATATTCATATTACAGAGACAGCTAGATGGCTCAATGGATAGAGTGCTAGGCCTGAGCTCAAATCTAGCTTCTGACACTCACTAGCTGTGTGATCCTGGGCAAGTCTCTTAACCTCTGTTTGCCTTAATCCACAAGAGAAGGAAATGGCAAACCACTCCAGTATCTTTTCCAAGCAAACCCTATGGACAACGTTGGTATGCTGTGGTCTACAGGGTCATGAAGAGTTGAATGTGACTGAACAAAATTTTTTGCCACTGCCATGATTTGTTTCCTAGGGCTTTACCATTTCCTTGTATAAACTGTACCTGTCAATACATCTGGGCCCCTTTGGAGTGACTATTCTGTAATTTCCGGTGGCAGTGATCTAGTCTAGAGTTGTTATGATAAATTCCTCTGTTTCTGTAAACAAAACTGATGGGGTACCTGGGGTCTAGGTGAAACCAACTTGTAAAACCAGTCTGTGAAGTTGTAACTGCAATTTGTCCTTTCCCACCCTTGAGCTCTGCCCCTTCTCCCTATCCCACACTCCACCTAGGCAACACCCTGTGACCCCTTTGTTCTTACTTAATGTCTTGTTCTCCTGGCCTGGCCCACACCCTCCTTTATCCTTGCCTTTTGTCTCCTTCGACCTGGCCCAAATCTTATCTAAACTCTCTCTTCACATGCTGCTCTTGGTCATCTCTGACCTTTGTCTATGCACTGAGGCCCCTCCGGTCTGGTCAGCCCTGACAATGGCAGCCCTACCCTTTAAAGGTAAAAGCTTGTACCCCTCTCACTTGCAGGTCCCCTAAAGGACTCTTGCCCGCTTCTCATGGAAGCTTAACAATAAACTTCTACAACTCTCACTCCAATTAAGCCTGAGACCTTGAATTCTTTCCAGATGATATTGCAGGTTTTCTGGTCTTAGATAAGATCAGAATTCCTGCTGAACCTATTGGGATCCCGTCCCCCATCAAAACCACCTGCATTTTGTCCTAAGATTCTTAGACGTGTCATTGGCTGAGTTCTTGTGGAAATTGTCCATGGAAGGTCTTTTGGAGCAATGGGAAGTCCTTGACTATGGTTGGTATGATCACTTGTCAATTTCAGGATGACTGCCACATAATGAAAGCATTCATATCTTGAGGCCATTGAATGGGTTGTCATGACTTACCCTTTCTAGTGGTCACTTCAGTCTCTACTGAAATATTCTTAGGAGCAGTTCCATTGTACTGACTGGGCTCTGGATCCTGTCAGTAGCAACGCCAGAGCCCAGTTGTCAGCCTTTCAAGGTATCTGCCTGGCCTCCACAGTTACCATAGTGGTCTCAGAGCACACACATCAAGTCCCTTTTTGCACATCATCTTGATTGTCAATCTCCTACTTTTGCTGCCTCTGCCCCACCCTGTCTCCTCCTTGTGGACTGTAGGTTGGGCTTTGAGAGGGCTATAAATATTTATATCGTTGCTTTATCCAAGGACAAAACACTTCAATTTCCTTTCCCCTTTACAGTTGAAAACTGGCTGAGAAGCTGCTTTCTGTTAGATGTCTGTGTCAACTTTAGACCCAAGAAGGATAGCTGAGCCCCCGGCTCTGATGGCAAACCTGCTGATTCTTTTCAGGTAGGGGGAGAGAGAGGATGGTGCTGTATGATGACTGGCAAAGGCCTCCTTTATATAGGAAGCATCCCAGCACTTGAATTCCATTGATAGGTTTTTGTGAAGGAAAGGAAGCCCATTAACTTTTCTGTCCTCCATACTGTCAAGGGTCTTGACTAGCCTAATTCATTGCCTCATAGTCCCGGGAATACGTGGTTGATGATGAGAATTTTCAGGTTGTGATGTGGCCGTGATCTTCGCTGGATAGCAGTTGTAGAAGATGACAGTTCTTTGATTTAGCTAGCCAAAGCATTCTAAAAATAAGAAACGATTGCCCTCATTGTGTGGTGGCAATATTTTCTCTCACAAGCTCTTGGCAAAATTGTGCAAAAATATAATTTCAGTGCCCTCCCACTTCCTTTTCATCATCCTGCATCCTTCTGTTCCCTCTCCCCAACTCTGCTCCCCTCAGCTCCTCTCTTCTTTCACTCCCCCCTTTCTATGCACACAAACATAAGGAGAGAGATGGCATTAATGTAACATTTTGTTACCTAGCACCTGGAACAGTATGTGGGCCCCTAGAAAGGAACCTCGGGTTAGGCACTCTGAGTGTGTCGGTACCCACCCAAACCCAGAATCCGTAAGCCCCAGGGGACACAATTCAAAATAAAAGGCAAAATAATAACTACTCACATTTATATAGCACTTACAGCTTTGCAAATTACTTTTTAGACATAATTTCATCTGTTCAAATAACAGTAAATGAAAGACGAGACGCCCCCCCATGTACATACGTGACATACACACATCAGTTGTAGCCTAGGGCACAAAGAGCATGCTTGGCCAAGGAACACACGTGAGAAGGGCCTACATGGAGGACACACATGTGATTGTGGCAGCACACATCTCTGACCATGTCATCACACTTTGTTGATATTTGCTGTGCATCTTTGCTCTACTTGGTGACTGGTCTAGTGACTGTTAATCTGCTCTCTGACCATATCTTTGTTAGGCTTTAGCTCTGCAGGACCATCTTCCGGATTCTCTGTGCCCATCTGTTTGAATGCAATAGCTAGAAAGCCTCTCCCTGACACTGGTGAGTGGAAACACTATTTTTTTGGCTTTTTTAGAGGGGGGAAGGCAGGGCATTTGCGGTTCAGTGACTTGCCCAAGGTCACACGACTAGTAAGTGTTAAGTGTCTAAGGCCGGATTTGAACTCTGGTCCTCCTGACTCCAGGGCCAGTGCTCTATTCACTGCGCCACCTAGCCGCCCCTGGAAACACTTTTAAGACATAGCTTCAGAGGTTGAGTAAGCCATGCCTGACCAGGAAGAAAAAAAGGAAGCCAGTAGAATGTACCATGGCTAAGATTAAATCTGTTCTTTTAATTGTCCCTTTTTCAGTTAGGAAAACAGGAAGAGAACAGGCATTTATTAAGTACCTGAGAATGAATGTAGATAGCAGTTTCTGTTTTGGACAGAAACCTTTGAGGGTCTTCTCCCTGGTGGAATTTTTTTCTTTTTGGACTAGGTAAAGAGGCCATTCTCTGCCTCTTTCTTAAATCTTAATCCCTGAATTAGGTATTGCCTCAATCCAACTGATACCTGTTCAAAACTTTAGTATAAAAAGGCCCAGGTCCCCTACTGCATCCTGGGCCCTCTTCAGTATTCCTGATCCATAGCTAGCTACTGGACCCAGGTGGCTCTGATGGGGCAGGGGATCCCAATAGGTCCAGCAGATATTCTGATCTTATCCAAGACCGGAAAACCTGCAATATCGTCTGGAAAGAATTCAAGTTCTCAGGCTTAATTGGAGTGAGAGTTGTAGAAGTTTATTGTTATGCTTCCATGAGAAGTGGGCAAGAGTCCTTTAGGGGACCTGCAAGTGAGTGGGGTATATGCTTTTACTTTTAAAGGGTAGGGCTGCCATTGTCAGGGCTGACCAGACCGGAGGGGCCTCAGTGCATAGACAAAGGTCAGAGCTGACCAAGAGCAGCACGTGAAGAGAGAGTTTAGATAAGATTTGGGCCAGGTCGTTAAGGAGACCAAAGGCAAGGACAAAGGAGGGTGTGGGCCAGCCCTGGCCTTGATTACTTAATCAAGAGATTAAGTAAGATTAAGTAAGAACAAAAGGGGTCGAAGGGTGTTGCCTAGGTGGAGTGTGAGATAGGGAGAAGGGGGCAGATCTCAAGGATGGGAAAGGACAAATTACAACTTCACAGACTGGTTTTACAAGTTGGTTTGACCTAGACCCTAGGTACCCCATCAGCTCCAGAATAGAAAGTGAGGCTGGTGTCTTTGCCCAGCCCTGCCTCACTTAAATCCAATTCACTTGCATGTCATCGCGTCACTTCCCTGATGTCATCGTCCTTTTCTAGAATGAAGGACAAGCAATGTAACAACAACAGCTAAGCACTTTACAAATCATATCTCATTTGATCCTTATAACAATTCTGGGTGGTTTGTGCTGTTATCATCATCCCCATTTTATAGTTAAGGCAGCTGAGGCAAACACAGGTTAAGTGAATTCATCAGGGTCATACAGCTAGAGTCTGACTTAGCTCCAGACACGTATTCTATCTACTTCACCACCCAGCTGTCTAAGTCAATATTGCTCAAAATCAGTGTTCTCCAACAGCTATCTGTCAGAGAATTCTTTGTAAAATTTTTTGTAACTCCTTTTTATCCCTGACATATGAACCTATATCTCCAAACTCCCCATAGGAGTTGTATGGAAGCTGGGGAGGTGATGCAATCTACCTTGCTCCCAAGATCCTCTTTGATTGGCATACAAAGTTTGAGCTAGAATAAAAAGGCCAGGTTAAATAGCTATGCCCCCTTTCTTTCTTTACTATCCATCCTTATCAAGCAATCAACCTGCATTTATTGAGCACCTAATATGTACCTAGCTGCATCCTAAGCTTTTCTCTTTAGTTCTTTTTAACCTCGAGAAGCAGGTAAACATAACACTCACACCTCACTACATTTGCAATAATCTTCCCTCCTACTTTCCAAGGAAAGAAGTTCATTTTCTCATCTTCAGGGCTAAGATTGTTTATTATAATTGCAAATTGTTCATCTTTGCTTTAGTATTCTTTTTGTTTATACATAAGATTTTCCTTGGTCCTACTTACTTTTTATCAGTTTATATGAATCTTAATATTTTTCTCTTATAATTGTCATTTATTATGTCATAATATTTCATTAATATTCAAGCACCACAATTTGTTCAGCCGTTCTCCAAACCACTCGACATCTACCTTGTTTCTATTTTTTTTTTTGCTACATTTTATAATTCTTTTTTTGGAAACTATTTCTTTTCATCAGGAATTGTCTTTTGGCCTTATGTCTGTGCTAATTCTCTATATATCTTGGAGAGTGGACCCTTATCAGAGATATTTTATATGTAGTTTTTTTTTCCCCGAGTCAGCTGTTGCCCTTCTAATCCTAGCTATATTGATTTTGTTTATACAAAAACTTTCACAAGTTGCCTAGTTAAATTTATCTCCTTTCTCTCCTATGTTCACTTCTTCTTTCATTAAGAATTCTCTCTCTAGCTATAGTTGTGAAAAATGGAAAGAGTCTGGTCATGGCTAGGGAGTCAGAAGATGTGGGTTTAAATCTCCCTTTTTATGCTTAGAATCCACGTGACTTTGGCAAGTCACTTACCATCTTTGAACTTTGGTTTTCTCACCTATAGAGAGATGGAGTAAACTCCAGTAGCCTCTGAGGTCCTTTCTAAACTCTATGGTTTCATTCTCTTCTAGTTTTTAATATTTTTATTATATATTATAATGTATTTTCTATAAAAAATATATATTTTTTCTAGCTTTCATTGACAATAGTACTTATTTTTGCTTTTTGGAGGGCAATTGGGGTTAAGTGACTTGCCCAAGATCACATGGCTAGTGAATGTTAAGTGTCTGAGGCTGGATTTGACCTCAGGTCCTCCTGACTCCAGGGCCCGTGCTCTATTCACTGAGCCACCTAGCCGCCCAACAATAGTACTTTAAGGTTTGCAAAGAACTTTACAAATATTATCTTGGTGAGAAAAAAGATGGCATACTAGACATTTTTCTCTGATCCTCATGACTTCTCAATATTCTCACAAAACAGAAGTGAAAGACAACCTAGAAGAAGAGAACCAGAAAACCCCAAGATTATTAAGAGAAAATATGGGTCATATTTTACCCAAACATATGGTTCTTGAAAACAGAATGTGTCAAGACAATCTAAGGATCAGAGGTCTCCCAGAAGAACATGATAGGACAAATCCCTTAACATTATAATGAAGGAAATAATATAAAAGCGCTTCCTCGAACTTGTGAACATAGAAAATGAAATTCCAATTGAAAGAATTCACTGATAGCCTCCAGAAACAAAACAAAAACCCAAGACTGCCAACTCCATGACACATAGTGGTTAAATTGAACAATTCAATTTAGAAACAGTAAGTTTCTGCAAGCCACCAGGAGAAAGACCTTCAAATACGAGGGAAAGAGAATTCAAATAATGCAAGACTATCCTGCTTCCACTAGAAAAAGGATGGGAGAATAGAATGTATTTCAAAGAGCACTGGAGTTCTGGATACAGCCTAGGGTGACCTATACTGCAAATCATAGTCATACTGGATGAAAAGACATTCAATAATAGAGAGAGCTAGGTGGTACAGTGGATAGGAATGGCAGACCCAGAGTCAGGAAAACCTGAGTTCACATCTGTCCTCTGACACTTCCTAGCTATGAGATCCTGGCCAAGTCACTTAACCTGTGTTTGCCTCAGTTTCCTCCTCTGTAAAATGGGGATAATAATAGCACGTACCTCCCTGGCTTCCTTTAAGTTCCAAAGAAAATTCCATTCTCTATAGGAAGCCTTCCCCAACCCTTCTTAATTCCAATGCTTTCCTTTCTTTAATTAGTTCTTATTTATCCTGTATGTAGCTTGCTTTGTATTCCTTGATGATGGGCTGTTTTTGCCCCTTTTTGTATGCTCATACATAGTGCCCAGCTCATAGTAGGCACTTAATAAATGTTTATTGAATTGGAGACCAGCACAGAGTAAAAGCCATAGAAATGTTTGATCGTCATTGTTATGATGCTGAGTTTGGAACGTTTTTAGAAAGAGAACCAGAGCTAAAGAGATTAGTTGCTTCTCAAACACCCCAAATGACTGAAATGCAGGAGGAGTAAATAAATGCAAACAGCAACAGCAGCCTAAGGAGACAGGGTGAAGGGGGGAGCAGTAAAGAGGCAGAGAACATTCTGGATAGAATGTGGCAACACCCTGCCTACAGGTGAAGGTTTCTTTGGTGGAAATATATTACAGCTTGAGTGGAGACATCAAAGGGGAAAGAGGACAACAGTGGGATAGAGAGGAATCTGGCCAGGAGGGGAAGAGAAGAGCCTACAGGGGAGTGAGTAAGGGGAAAGATTGAAAAGGAAAGGAAAGGAAGTCAATACTTTAGAGGTGGGAGTGGATTCCATTGTCATCTGTGCTTCTATGCATGGAGAGGTAGACCTTTTACTGAATGAGGCCTGGAGGACTGGTGCCTGAAAAAATCTACTTGTGGGGACAGGGGAGGAGTTGGAACTCCTGGGAGGCAACTGGCATCTGAAGGAGTGGAAAGCATGGAAACAAGAAGGAGATTTCTGGGCAAATGTAGAAACAAAAGGTCAATAAGATTGGGTAGTGGAAGGGCAAGGGTTCTTAGCATGATTTCCTCCTTCTTTTTTGACACCTTTAATAATTGGCATTGTTCTGAGGGTGGGGCACAATGAAAAAAGGGGAATCCTTGGTGTAATCCTTACTAGGCAGTGACAGAAAGAAATAGGGCAGAGCCTAGAATGGGTACCTTGGAAACTTTGTATGAAGAACACAGAGAAAAGATGGAGTCCCGATGAATTGACCATGTCCTAGGGTACATAGATATTGCAAACAAGTAAAAAAAAGTCAGAAATAGTCAATTTATCTTTTACAGACTATAATGTAGTAAAAATAGAAATTGATTCAAGGACCATAAGCAAAATATACAGACCCAAATGGGGATTTTAACAATGAAATTTTAAATAATGAGTGGGCTGAAGAACAAATCATAGAAACAATCAATAACTATGTAAAGGAAAATGATAATGATGAGCCAACACAAATTTCTGGGATGCAACTAAAATGCTCTTCCGGGGGAAAATCATGTCCTTACAATCATACATTAACAAAAGAAAAGATTAATGGATGGAATATACATAAAAAATAGACAATGAACAAATAAACTTAAATTTGCACAAAAGAGGAGATATTAATAGTTAGAGGGGAAATAGATAAATTGGAAATGAAAAACCCCACAGAAATGGTAAATAAAACTAAAAGCTGGTTCTTTAAAAGACTAATAAAACAGATAAATCTTTAACTAATCTGACTAAAAATAAGAGCAGAAAAATCAAATCAATAAAATAGCAAATGAGCAAGGTAAATTCATGGAAAACTAGAAGAAATTTTTTTTTAAATAAGAATACAGATATCTATTTTTATTCTCACAAAGGTAGGCAGTTTTATTATCCTCATTAGACAGACACTGAAACAAAGGGTACATGACTTGTACAGGATCATACAGCTAGTATCTAAGGCCAGATTTGAGCTAGATCTTTCTGACTCTGAGTTCAATGCTTTTATCTATTTATGCCAATTATCTGCCTATAGCTATGATGTGGACTTTTATATTTAGATAGTGTATACATGTGAAATATAATTTAAGATACTGGTCAAACTTGTTTGGTCAAACTTTACAGTTTCATTAGTTGTTGAATAGATAGCCCTTTCCCAAATATTTGATGTTCTTGGATTTATTGAATACTGGGGCAAAGAGTTAGATTTTATGACATTTATTTAGTCTGTTCTCCTGAACTATTTTCCTATATTTTTCACAAGTACCAAATAGTAGAGAGGCAGGAAAACCTGGGTTCAAGTCCACCTCTGATACAGACTAGCTCTATGACCCTAGGCAGGTCTTTTAACTTCTCAGTCAGTACTCCAGCCACCTCTCTCTGACTTTAAGTTGCAGAGAAGCTGTTGACTTGTATTGGTAAAGGGAGTTTCCTTACCTGGGAGTTCCCTACTAATGAAATCACAGGTCCAGTCTTTAATCCCCATCCCAACCTACTAGTTGTGCTGATTATTGATTTACATTATCGTTTGAGATCTGGAAGTGCTGTTCCTACTAATTTTCATTATTTCCCTTGAGATTCTAGACCTTTTGTAACATCAAATGAATTTTGTTATTATTTTGTCTAGTTTTCTAGAGTAATCCCTTGGTGGTTGACTACAGTAGCACTAAATCTGTAAATTCCCAGAATCCCAGAATTTCAGAGCTAGAAAGAGAATTCATCTAGTCCAACCCATACCCAAAAGAAATCCTCACAATAATATATCAAACAAATGGTCATTGCTTGGAGACTTTAGTAATGGGGAGGCCACTATTTCTCTCAGTGACCAATTCCACTTTTGTACAGCTCTGGAAATTTTCCCTGATATCAAGAGAAAATTTGTCCATCTGAGCTTTACTCCCATTACTCTGTGTTCTGTTTCCTGGGGTCAAATTGAATAAGTCTAATCCTTCTTCAAAATGACAGTCCTTCAGGTACTTGAAGACAGCTAGCTATCCCCCATGTCTTTCACATATGATATGAACTCAAGGCCCTTCTTCTACTTGGGAGGTGATTTTTTTAAACTCCCTGGGAGAGGGAGCACAGAGTGACAAAGGAAAGTAAAGCCACTCAGTTTCCAGGATTTAGAAAGGAATGCCATAGATTTGGTTTACTGAAGTGTCAGCTCCAACTCAAAACCCTAAAATTTCATGAGGATCAACTTATAGGTTTACTTTTGTCAGCCAGAATTTTCAACAAAATGCATTTGATGAAACAAAAGAGCATATAAAACAAACAGTTCTGCAATGTCCATGTGGGGTGCACTCTCCAGCAATGCCACACCACCAGTGAGGAGAGAAAAATATATTCAGAGAACACATATAACCAGGGGATCCACATGGAGTGTATACAGGTAGGGCCAGTTCACACCTCCAATTCACACAACTCTAATGATGGATTGGGGTATAAGATCACAATGAAGAATATAATAGGAACTTTATATGTTCTGATCATTCAATCATGCTACTTTCTTCCAGGCACCATGTCTTCATTCTCTTGTGGGCTTTGTGTCAATTGTCAGATGTTGTGTAGTCTCTGCTGGGCATTCTTTTTCTGTTCTCTGTTGTGTTGCCTTTTGATCTTATGACTGCTGAGTTGTTCTCTGCTATCATCTGCTGGTCTTCTGTCCATCTTCTCTCTGATCCAGTCTGCTAAGGTGCATCAACTGGAAAGCCTCTCCCTGTCAGGGGCAGACTGATACTCTATAAGTACTAGGTGAGGCTATGAGCCTCACTACACTCAGCCAAGGCAGGAACTACCAAAAGTCAGCAAAATACCTCAGGCAAAAGTGAATTTTATTATTTTGACTGACTTTGCTGCTGATTCAGTGTCTGAAATTCCAAACAATTATTTGATTTAGGAATAAAAAACATTCCTTATGATTCCTGTTATATTCTTGATTGTGATCTTATACCCCAATCCATCATTGGAGTTGTGAATGCTTCCCAAGAACTTTTTCATTGACATGCAAATAAAGATAGGTGAAGTAAGTGGACCTTACTCTAGAAGGAAAATAGTCCTAGCTAAGCCAGGAAAGTTCACATTACATTTATTTTGCATTCATTCTGAATGGGTAACTCCCTAATGGAGTATACTTGCTCAGACAAATGCAAGGCTTTTTATTGTTCAAATGCTCAAATATGCTCAATTCAGATTTCCACGAACCTAGCTCACCTTGGCTAGGCACTTCAGGGTTCACAGCCTATCCAAAAACACCTAAACCCCACCCTCATGTGCATCTACACCCGCTGTTTACATTTCTTATTTTCTTTATACCTCACTTAATAAAGAATGACAAGTCATAAAATCTTTTAAAGGAATCCTCTCAATTGATAAAAGGCCGAACCTGGGATGTGCAAGTTTCCTTCACCATTAACACAAGAAGAGTCCCAATATTCAAAATAATGTTGTGGAACTGAGGTTCTCTGGCCTTTGGGGTTGTGGATTTCATCCCGAGTACTAGGAAGAGGTGTTCCCTTTTAAATATGCTGATAAGCAGGCTCCAAATTCCCAAGACTTTCTCTCTAATCCATTTGTTTTCCTGCATTCTTCAGGAAAAAAAAAGACTTTTTGGTATATCACATGTTTTCTGTGGAAAAAAGAGTTCAGTTCATCCCTCACAGAGGCAAATTTCTACACTCTTTACAACACCCCTGACTTTTGCATTGTATTTTATCCGGCACAAAACCTCTCCATTTTCCCTATAGATATAACACAAGGCTCCATTATGAATGTGCCCTACCTAACACTGCCTAACCTCAGAGAGGCTTTCAGAGTTGTCTGGCAATCCTCCCGGGTGTATCTCCTGTTGAGTCATCCCATTCCCCATAGTGACTGTTGTAAACCCACTCAAGCCCAGCAGCTCCTCGCCCCCCTCTCCCCAATCTCTCAAGTTACCTTGCTTTCCTCTTTTACTGAGATCAGGCCATTCAGTGTTGAGTACTCTCAACTCTACTTGCTTACTTCCAAACCTCTGTCCTTTCCCATCATCCTCTCCCTTCAGTCTCAAAAGAGCCGCAGCCCCTTTACCCTTCTTTTTGTGCCTTTGTTCCTAGTCTCTTTGAGGGCAGAGTCCTCAACTCCTATCTCACTCCCCACATCTAGACAATTCTTAAATCCTGCCCTTTGTTGTTAGATGATAAACCAATTCAAGAAACTTGTTCCCACTAGTATGTTCCTTGAAGGAATGTCTTTGCTGGACCTGATAACTTAAGGTCTTCCCTTTTGTCACCTCTCACCTTGGTCCTATTGATGGGGTACCTGGGGTCTAGGTCAAACCAACTTGTAAAACCAGTCTGTGAAGTTGTAATTTGTCCTTTCCCACCCTTGAGCTCTGCCCCTTCTCCCTATCCCACACTCCACCTAGGCAACACCCTGTGACCCCTTTGTTCTTACTTAATTTCTTCTGGGCCTGGCCCACACCCTCCTTTGTCCTTGCCTTTTGTCTCCTTCCCTGGCCCAAATCTTATCTAAACTCTCCCTTCACATGCTGCTCTTGGTCAGCTCTGACCTTTGTCTATGCACTGAGGCCCCTCCTGTCAGGTCAGCTCTGACCATGGCAGCCCTACCCTTTAAAGGTAAAAGCATGTACCCCTCTCACTCACTGGTTCCCTAAAGGACTCTTGCCCGCTGTAATGGCGTAATAATAAACTTTCTCAACTCTAACTCCAAGCAAGGCTGAGCTGAATTCTTTCCAGATGCCCTTGCAGGTTTCCTGGTCTTGGATAAGATCAGGGTTCCTGCTGAACCTATTGGGATCCCATCCCCCATCACTATGACATAGGTCTGCTGGTAACCAGAGGCAAGTGGGGTGCCTTAGGTGGGCCAGCCACACCTTTGACTGAACTCTGAATTTCTCCTATTTGCACTGTTTTCACTCTCATGCCTAGGACTAATGCTGTGAAACTATTGCCATACATACAATGCCTTCCCCTACATGCTCCCTAACTATGGCAAAAACTAACCTGAAATGTTTATACCCACTCCTGAACCTAACCTCCCAGAAATAAGAGGTTGGAAGTTGTATCTACTGAATAACATTCTTGTATCTGTAAAATGGGTAGATTCACTTGATGCTCCTTGAGGTCCCTTCTGGTTCTGAAATTCTAAATAAGATGTAATAATTATTTTTAACCTTAAATATTTTTATTGATATCTTTTATTTTTACATTGTCTTCATTTCAGAATATATCCCTGCCTGTATCAGAAAGCCATCCCCTCTTGCAAAGAATAAAACAAGAAACAGAAAAAAGCAGGTTAGCAAAACTGACCAATATATTAACTGAACCTGACAGTATATATTATATATATATGTGGTGTATATGTATATGTTTATATACATATATGTATGCATGTGTTTATATGCATATGGGTATATACATCTACCTATACTATATATGCATTCATAGATGTATTTATGTGTGTGTACACACACATATATATTGTTTTATGGGTTCTTAATTTCACTCTGCATCAGTTCATATACATCTTCCCACACTTTTCCGTATTCTTTACATACATAATTTCTTATAGCACTATAATATTCTGTTACATTCATAATGTTACAGTTTCTTTATCCATTCATCAATTGATGGGCATCCGGTTTGTTTTCAGTTCTTAGCTGGCACAAAAGTGCTGCTATATATATTTTGGCATAAATGGGACCTTTCATTATGTCTTTGACTTCCTTGAGGGGGATATGTCTAGAAGTAGGATCTCTGGATCAAATGGCATGGACATCTATTTTCCCTCCTTCCCTCCTTTCTCCCTCCCATAATTCCAAATTGCTTTCCAAAATGTTTGAAACAATTCATGGTCCCACAAGTGTATCTTTCCCCAGACCCCCCCCCCAACATTGACTGTTTCCATATTTTATTGTCTTTGTTAGTTTTCTGGGTCTGAGGTGTGGGGTATAAGAATTTTCTTTGGGATATGGAAATTGTCATAAAACTCAGAGCAAGAGGTTAATGGTTTGGTCACAATATGGCTGGAAAAGATAAAATTCATATGGTTATAAGCCTTAACCAGAAAAGGTTGGTACTGGAAGAAGGAATTTATTTTCACCCATGCAACTCAGTATCTGTATCACCTTTGGTAAGTTAGTGAATTCCTTTGAGTTTTGGTTTATTTTACTTATAAAATAAAAGACAGGGGCTATTTTTGCCACTGTATCCCTGGTATTTAGCACAATGCCTGGCATGAAGTAACCACTTAGTAAATACTTGTTGAGTGTGTAGAGCCACTAACTAGTGCTGTGGCCAGGAGGCAGGAAGTCTTATCTTCCTGAGTTCAAATCCAGCCTCAGATGAATACTAGTCCTGTGACCCTGGGCAAGTCACTTAAAGCTCTTTTCTTCATTTTCCTCATCCTTAAAAATAGCTGGTGGATGAAAATGGCAAAACCACTCTCCTATCCCTGCCAAGAAAACCCCAAAAGGGGTCATGAAGAGTCAGGCACACCTTAACAGTAACAACCAAAACTGGATTCCCAATGCAGAATTAAATTTTGCTATCATTTTTAAGTACAGTTTTTGAACAGAGATTTAAAGTTGTTTCAAAAAAGGCTTATCACAGCTATATTTGAGTTGCTGTTAGCCCTTCCAGGCAATCAGTGTGCAATTAGACAGTGATTTGGTGCCAAAGGAGTGACTCTAATGATAGTAATGTCAGACATGGTGGCAGTTGGGCAGAGCTTGGCACAGGGAGGCCTTTGGTACACCTCACATGGGTGTGGGCTTGAGTAGAGGACTGACCCTGAAGTAGACCGGAATGTGGAGTTCAGTTTTAGTTATTTTTCTCATTAGGGAACACCTGGCTAGGATTTTGCAGGACAGAGACCCAAAAGGCAGGCAGTTTGGATTTGAGGTCATGCATCCTGGCCTTCATAGCCAGTTGTGTCCCTGGAAATATTTCCCAAGTTAAGAAGGACTGGTGGAAACAGGGCGAGACTTTGACGTGGCATTACCATATGTGGACCTCTCTCTTAGTGAGTACTTAATTCCAGGCCTGGTGCCTAGGGTTTCCTTCCTTTCTCTGCAATCAAAAATCTTACCATGATGAATACAACTACAAAACACTCCCTACAGATACAGAGAAAGGGAGACAGAATTGGAGATGTCCGTTGTTAATGGCCGAGCACTGCCAATATAATAAAAAATGATAGTACCTGCATTAATTTATAGATTTAGTGCCATACTAGTCAAACTACCAAGGGGTTACTTTATAGAACTAGACAAAATAATAACAAAATTCATCAGGAGGAAACAAAAGGTCAAGAATCTCAAGGGAAATAAAGAAAGTAGGAATGAAACGGGGCCTAGCATTACTGGATCTCAAACTGTATTATAAAGGCGTAATCATAAAAGCTGTTTGGTACTGGTTAAAAATCAGAAAGATTGCTCAATGGGACAGACTAGGTAAGTAAGACCCAGAAGCAGCCTAGTTTTGGATAAACATTCCATCAAAAACTATTAGGGCTAAAGACTCCCTGTCTGCCCAGAACTTCTGAAACAACTGGAAAAGGAGTGCAGTAGAAATGAAGGTTTTACTTAACTCAGAACCATCAGGTCAGAGCTAGAAGCGGTTAGAGTTCAAGCCTTTCATTTTACAGATGAGAACACTTAGGCCTGAGATGAAGAGATTCCACTAACCCTCATTCTTTTACTCTGTTTCCTACAAATAGTCTGAATGGATGTGAGTTACAAAAATGTCACATCATTAAAAAAAAAAAAACCAGAGGAGAGTGAAAGGAAATGCCTTTCATAATGATGGTTATGGGGAGAATTTTTTTTACTGGACGAGGTATCAGGCTTCCTCAGTTCCTTGCTCTCCAAAATGGGTGGTGGTGCTTTAGATGTTCTCTTTAAGTATGTCCCTTTTGACTTGGTTATGGCTAGCACTTCCATTAGTGCGAATAATAAACCCCGAGGTCACCTGTATTCAGATTGGTGCCATCCGAAATGGTAATCATGTGAAATATGGTAATTTGTTCCAGCCCAATGGAAATAATGCAGTGTGAATTCGAATAATGTGACCACTTCAGGGATTCATTATCGCTGCTAATGGGGACCTAGCTGTATTCATTCTGGGGCTTCTTGATTGCATATCCAGGTGACATATGGGAACGGGGTATAGAAAAATAGCAGGGCTTGAGGGAATATTAATTCCAAAAGAGGCTGGTGGTCCAGTTTTTCCACATATACTCTGTAGCTTTCCAGGATCTGGAAGTGATTGATCAGCTTTGTCGGTACCTCTTAACTACAAGGACCAGATTTTAAGTTGTGAATGACTCAGTGAATTTTTTTTCTTTTAATTTAAGAGGCAAAGGAAATAGGGGGAGGCTGGACATTTTATTTCCATGTAAAATTATGAAATATTTGTGTCAATTGACATGTCTGGTCCTTCTAGTCTAATGGCCAGGCCCGTAGGGTGATTGGCTTTATCAAATAAGAAATGGATGTCAGAAGCAGAAAAATTTCTTGTTGCCTGGCTGCAGAGTTTGGAGAAAGTGTATTATGCCTGCATGGACAATTTAAAAAACCAACTCGTGGGGATTGAGTGAGGAATTCCTACTTTATGAATGCACATATAAATTGCAAACAGCTTCAGGACTATATCCATTTCTGATGGGCCCCAGGGGTCTTTCCTGCTGCTGAGGGTGGACTCTTAGAAGAAACTTGTTACTTTTCAAGTATATAAACCTGTTGTGGTTTTCCTTTAATTAAGCATGCCTTTTTTCTTTTTTGCCTTTTAACAAACTGCAGCTGTCTGTGCTGCACTCAATCCTCTGTCTCTGTGTCTGTCTCACTCTCTGTCTCTGACTCTTTCTTTGATTGTCTTTCTCTGACTGCCTATCTCTGTCTCTTTGTTTTTCTGTGTCTCTTTCTCCGTGTGTGTCTCTCTCCCTTTGGAGTTGGATAAAACAACAGAGTGTGTGTGCCTAGGAAGAAGAGAGAATGTAAGAGAGAAAATGCCCACAGCATCTTTTGTTTGGGCTGGATTTAGGCTGAAACGTTTCCTTCAAAGTGAATTAAAAAAAAAAAAAACCACAACAACCAAGCAACACAACAAGCTTGCAATAACAAAAGGAAGTGTATTCCAGAGCTCCTAGCTCTGGCAGGTTCTGTTCTATGTCTTGGTTATTTTTATAGGGTAGGTCTTTTTAAAAGAAGGAGAAAGCCAACTGAATTTTCAAATAGCTCACAATATTAGTCCCATGTCCCAACCTGTTAAACCAAATAGCTAGTCTATAGACCATGTGAAAGAGATTAGGGGCTTATAGGAAAGTATGCAAAAAAAAATCCATCTTACAGTTTATAGATTGAAATTTAATCTAATTTTGCTCAGTTTCAAATCTCCTATCACTTTTATTAGTCTTTGCATTATTCGCTATTCAGGGGACCCACACAGCACTGAAAAAACTGGCATTAGTGCAGAATGTGCACAGCATCTTGAGATGGTTTAGTGCCTATTTAATAAAAACCATAATTTGAGCATCTTGATCCTGTTGTTTCTGAAATGCACAACAGGGCAAAAATGAAAGTCTGGGGACTAATCTAAAAAAATCTAAGCAGAGAAACCCATTTCTTTGGCTGCAGAGAATACTTGCAAGGTCTTGTTTGGGCTTAGAGATTCATTAGGAATAAAGCACTCCTTTGCATCTATATATTTCAAAACTTTCAAAGGCTCCCACCTATCTCTTGTCTGTGCTGAGCCTTGGTTCAGCCCATTGGGTTAGGCTGAGCAGAGAAGGTTATTCTCATCTGAAGGGCTGTCAGGGGAGAGGAGATGCTATTTGCCTTGTTTGATTCTAGAGGGTATAGCTAAAGAGAAATGAGTGGAAGTTTCAGAGAGGCTATCAGAGGCTGGATGGAAGGTAAGGAAAAACTTCCTACCAATAAAGACCCAGAGGTCTTCATGTGGAGACTGGAGGGTCACATGCTGGGGGTTGGGGTATGCTGTTAAAGGCTGGCTGCTCAGGTACTGGTGGGACCAAGTGCCCTCCTGGGTCCCTTCTGCTTTTTCAGATTCTCTAATTCTGTGACCAGTGATGAGATGGTGATGCAGGATGAGACTTGCTTCAAGTTACACGGCTAATCATTCCTGATCATATTTCAGATAATCACTTTATAAAATGGTCAAAATAGAAAAAAGTGTTGAAGGATGATGCCATGATGGACTGTCCAGGTTTGGCAGGTAAGGATGAAAATCTTTCAGTTCCTATCTCAGGGTCCTCATCACAGGCTTCTTCTCCTAGTCCTTTTATATATAACCAGTTTTATATTCTCTTTATAGCTTTCCTTCTTTTAGAAGTAAACTACTTCTAAATTTAAATTTAAATAAACTTTAAACTTTTAGAAGTTAATTACCATTAACTGCTAAATACATAACCCTTTTATAGCCTCCCAAACCATTAATCACATCAACAGATAGGAACTTTCTTAGTCCAACAATCTTACTTTTATGTTATCTTTAGTATTTTGGCAGCCTGAGGTGCCATCTACATTCAGAACAGAATAGATGTAGATCAGAAAAACCTTAATTTTATTTCTATCTTTCCTTTTGTACCATTTTTCCTATTATAGCTCTTCTCTTCCATTACAGAGTAAGCCATCCTGTATGGCAAAAATATGAAGAGAAAGAGGGAAAAAAAGTTCAGAAAAATCATTTGATACATTTCTGTTTCTCACACTGTACACAACATTCCACATCCATAGGCCCCCACTTCTCCAATGAAGGGAAGAAAGTATGTTTTCTTAATTCTCCATAGCTGAACTCTGTCATTATAATTTTTCTGTTCTCAAGTGTTCATTTTTGTTTTTCTTCTGTTAATGTTGTTGTGTTGTTCTTTCTGGTTCTTTGCAGTTCAACATCAGTTTATATGTGATCTCATGCTTCTCAAAAATCCTTAATGCTTGTAGTTTCTCTCAGATTCTTCTTTTTAGAGATTTTCCATCATGTATTTGCTTTTTCTTCTACTCCGTTCTTTGTGTTTTCAAATTCTGTTTGTAGAGCTCTGATTTCTAATCTAACGTCTTTCTTAAAATCCAGAAATTCTTGCTGCTGTTTCATGAACTCTGGGGAATCTCTGGGGCCTCTTCTAGCTCTTGATGTTTGAGCCTATATGTTACCTTGGACCAATCATGTCCCTTCCTGGGCCTCAGTTTACTCCTCTGGGGTTCTGAGGTAATTTGTAGCTCTAAATCTATGTATGATGTTATGATCAAACCATGGTGATTTTGGAGGACATTTGGATATGACAAAATGATGGGGATGGTAAGGCAGCTGGGAGCAACCTGGAATGTAATCCCTAAGATTTTCGTTCTGAACTTTAACTGATCCCACCACATAGCATTTAAAAAATTTCTCTCCTATCCTTCCCACTCTTTTTTTCTGGGTTCAAAACCAAAACAGTTTTCCTTAGGGTGGAATGTTGAAAGAAATGGTATTCTCCAGGAAGTGAGGTATTAAAGCCAGGGTTTTAAGCTATCAGTCATCCCTGGGACTGATCATGCTTACAACAACATTGGCCAGGGTAGATAGATGTGTGGGAGAGGATGGTGTGGAATTTTCCTCTGACTGGGTGCAGAAAACCCCTGGGAGGAGATTGGGGTGGACAGAAGACAGTTTGGTCTGATTGGGTGTAGTCCTTCTGGGTAGGCCTCTGGAAAAGGTGGAGGGGAAGGGTGGACAGTACAGAGTACAGTGCTGGTGTAGAGGCCTCACAGTGAAGGGTAGACCAAGGGAGAGGAGTGTGGTCCTTGTGATGCTCTCTGCCCCTACACAGGGTCTGCAGAGAACCTAGAAGCTATCCAGAATGCTTCTGGGGGGTAGATGGTCTGGGCCAGGGGTGTAGAACCTAGGGCCTCGAGGCTGCATGTGGCCCTCTAGGTCTTCAAGGGTGGCCCTTTGACTGAATTCCAAATTCACAGACCAAATCCCCTCTAGGTCCTCAAGGGTGGCCCCTTGACTGAATCCAAACTATGCAGAACAAATCCCCTTCGTAAAAGGATTTGTTCTGTCAAACTTGGACATGCTTGCACCCAAGGACCTAGAAGGCCACATGTGGTCTCCAGACTTCCAAAGCTCCTTTTTCCATACTCTCGTTTTTACCTCTGGCTTTATGCTGAAGGCAGCTTATATTTGCTGGAGTTCCTTTCATGTGCCCTTTTGCTCCTCTCTCTTCCTTGCTCCTCTTCTCGCCTTCCTCCCATACTTTTGAAATCATTGGGATTTCAGACAGTGCGATTTCATTTCCTGTAATAATAAGCAGCTGTCAGATGGCAATCTTCTTATCTGAAGCCCCACAGGGACTTTCTCTATGCTGTAGAGTCAAGCATCTGATTTCTTGTGTAAGCATTAATTTGCAGAGCTTGAATTTGACCAAAAGCAGCTTGCTACGGCGCCTTGTGAGGGCTTCCTTCTCTCTTGGCTTTGAAATTTTCGGGAGTGTGGGTTCTTCTTCTCTAGAATGATTTTTTTTTGGGGGGAAATATGGTTTTTCTCACTCTCCTTTTCTCCTTCTGCATAGGAGCTAAGCTATTTGCCTAACACCTTCATCTACCTTCCTTTCCATCGATGATTTCTTTTCTTTCCTTCTTCTGTTGATGTAGAGACCTCTGTAGCCCTCTCAGTGTCCCTGCTAGGCCAGGCTTTGGGAATGGAGCAACTGCTTAGAACTGGACAGCTTCAGAATTGCCCCAAGCCCATTTCTTCTACAAGGTGTCCTATTAGCTTTTCCAAAAAAACAAAAACAAAAACCCCCAAAACCCTAACCCCCATCTTTCCCCCAGCCTAGCCAGGTTCATTTCTTATAGAAAACCTGCCACAGAGAATTAGGACATATACCAGCTTTTTCAAGTTGCTAGGATGGGTTGACCCTCAGTTTTCATGTCCTATCTCCTGACCTTTTTGAATGTAGCTAAAATGTACTCATTATTGGGGGTAAAGGGTGCAGTCTGAGCTAGGATGGCTCTTATGGGAATAGAGCCTGGTTCTCATTTCACAGAGGAGAAAACTAAGCCTGGGAAGACCTGAAGTGACTTGCCTAGGGTCACACAGATGATAATCGGCAGAGCTGGGATTCAAACTCAGGTCCTTTGACTCCAAAACCAGTGTTATTTCAATACTCCCAATGCTTATTGATTGATTTACCATAGAATAAACCTAACATCTCCAACTCCTTAATTCCTAGCCACTGATACAACCCCAGTCCATTTTCTTAACTTTTTTTGCCTTTTTTTTGGAGGGCAATTGGGGTTAAGTGACTTGCCCAAGGTCACATGGCAATTTTTAAAAACTTTTTTTGGAGGGCAGGGCAATTGGGGTTAAGTGACTTGTTCAAGGTCACATGGCTAGTTTTTGTGTTAAGTGTCTGAGGCCAGATTTGAACTCAGGTCCTCCTGACTCCAGGGCTGGTGCTCTATTCACTGCACCACCTAGCTGCCCCTATAATTTTCTTACTTTAGAGAAGGGGTTTCCTTCTTGTAGTTGTTTCGAAAAACCATTAAGCTCTCCTTAGCCTTCTGCCCTTTTACCTTCTTGAAACCATTGTCTTTTTACATCACTGGGGCCACCCTTCAGCCTGTTGACAAGTAAGTGTGTACAAGACATCCTATAATCTTTGTTGGATTTTCTCGTGGTCCAGAGATGTATTCAGGCCCATCCTTGAATTGGGTTATAAAAATAAAAAAATGAGCAGTTAACTACAAATCCTTTCTGTTAAAGCTCAGGAGAAAGCTTTCATGAGAAGCTAGAAACTAAATTTCTTTGGTCTAGAGTGGTTTTACTCACTGTCTTTCTAGAGATACAATAGAAGTAGATCTTAGAAAGTTTCTAGGAGTAATTGTTTTTTTTTTTCCTTTTCAAATGGCTTTGCTAATGGAGAATAGAAATCAAATTCGAGATCCGGAACTGGCAGTGATGTTAGCACTTCTCGAGTCCAATTCCCACTTTTTCTGCAAGAAATCAGAGGCTCAGACAGTGAAGTGATTTTTTTCCCCCAAGGTTACAGAGGGAGTTAAGTGGCAGACAGCAGATTTGAACTCAAGTCTTTTGCCTCCAAATCCAATACTGTTTGTACCAAGTTAGTTTATATGTTTTTAAGAAGTCCTTTTGGGACTGTAGATCAGTCATTTTTTCCAAAGTGCAGCAGAGGCCTCGGATTCAAATCTATCTAACGTGACCTTTTGCATCTCACTTTTTTGTCCTCTGTGAAATGAAGGAATTGGTCTCGATGGGCCCTTCTAGCTCTAGATCTGTGACCCTGTGTGCTTATGTGGGTTCTTGGGCAAGCCACTTCCTCACTCTGAGCCTCAGTTTTACCTTCTGTAAAATGAGAAAATTGGACTAGAGCTTTTCCCGTTTTAAATGTGATTCAAATATCCTTAGGTGTGTAACCCCATTTACTATTCGCTACAGCTTTATGATTACAATTTATGATTATGAGTGTGTTTCTGGCCATGCTAGACCACCTGGCCCATATTCTGTGCATACCTAGGCCTATGAGGCAACAGTCCTGATATTCCTTATCAGGAAGCTTCAGCTTAACAAAGTACAGTGACTTGCCTTGAGTCACCCAGTTAGTTTCTGGTAGGGGTCCGGCTACTAGGGGTAGGGAACCTGCAACCTTGAGGCCACACCTCTAGATCCTCAAGGGCAGCCCTTTGACTGAATCCAAAGTTCACAGAACAAATCCCCTCAATAAAAGGATTTATTCTGTAAAACTTGGACTTAGTCCGAAGGTTGCACTCGAGGACCTAAATGGCCCTATGTGGCCTAGAGGCTTACAGTTTCTCCACCCCTAAGCTTCTGACTCTTTGCCTCACTGCTACTCACCTCTTTTCTCTCTCTGTATTCCATTTTCTATGGGGTTCTTTTGGTGACGGCACTTGCCAAATGAGTCCTGGTAGTAAATCACAGGTCATTATTGTATGAATAATGCTTTCAAATGAACTGTCGAACATGCTCGCCAAGCCTTCCTTCAGAGCCTGTCCCTGGAAGTGACAAGTCGCTGTGGTGAATGATGGACTAGCCTTTGTATAAGAGCCAAAGTGGGTTGATTTTTGAAAGAAGAGATGAGTCTTGTCAGCTGCGTCCCAGCTTTTGTGGAGGTTTTGTAAACCACGGCTGCTTTGCCTTATATTTCATTTCACAGTTGTCTTTGTCAGAAGCAAAAGAACCCTTTTAATCAGCTCCTGCATGAAGGTCAGATAACACTGAACAAAAGTAATTTCTTTATGATAATATCAAAATAGAACCGTAGCCGCACTTCAATTATGAAGAGGGTTCCCCTTATCTGCAATATGTTTGTAGGGATGACTTAATAAGATCTGAGAGGATGTCTTATTTATGCTAGGGAGGAAGCCAAGACAAGGGCCAGCCTTCAGAGGCTGAAGTGCAGCTATCTGCTCCAACTCTGTTCCCTTAGTCCTGTGTAGCAGCAAGCACCCCAAGCGTCCTCAGGGTTTGCAGCTACCACAGGTTCTTGGATCTGCTTTGTTAAAGGAAAGCAACTCAAAATGGGTTACCAAGCTTACTTTAATCAGCCAGACATATATCGTTTACCTTGTTCAGGAGAAAAGGTCAGCACCCTGAACCTCAAAGTATACAGGCATAATTATCAAGACAGAAACATCAAGTAGACAGATTTCCAAACTGTCCAACCATTACATCCATACCCAGTCAACATCTGGGTTTCCACATTCTGGGTTTTTCAAAGCCGGGGGACTCTCAACAACGGCTTCCCAGAATTCAGATCAAATCACAGAACACTTCTCAAAGTGAGTCCCAAAACAAAGCTACACATCAGGGCTTATATAGCCTTCTCCTGGCTCAGAGAATGTAACAACCTTATTGACTCACTGGCCAATCAAGAAGTATCTACTGAAAAACAAGCCTCCCAGCCCAGGCTCCACTTGCACTTTAGCCTAGTGGCAGGGAAGATCTTTAAAATTTACATTCTCATTACATCCTGTTATTTAGACCTCCTTGGAACCTGAGTTGTGTTCTTTAGGAGGCGTGGGCACTTAGGCAGGTTCTGTAGTTTGGGAAGCGCGTGGTTTTTTATTGTTGTTTGTTGGATGGGACTTGACTTTTGATTTCATTGGTATAAGCTGCAGGTGTGGGGAACCTCCAAGAGGCCCCAGGTGCCCCTCTAGGTCCTCAAGTGCCACCAGTTGACTGAATCAGATTTGAGGACCTAGAGGGTCACCTGGGGCCTCGAGGTTCCAGGTTCTCCACCCCTTCCAGTGATGACACTTTGTCAGCAGTGTGGGGAAGCAACTGTGCAGTGGCTTCCACTCTTAGAAAGTGGCTTGGCTCATTCCAAGGCCCAGTGTGGTGCCTGGAGTGCGTCAATCAGTATGTGTAAGAGGTAGAACTGAGCCCAGCTCTTCCTGACGCAGAGTCCAGCTTCTTATCCATTATGCTGGTATCCTTCTCTGTTTCCAGGTGATATTTTTTTTGAGAGCTGCCTGTTTGGATGTAGGGAAACGGAGGTACAGTAAATGGGAAAAGAACAGGTCTGTCTTGGACAACGTGGAACTACTTGAGCTTGAATGCTCTCAGCATCCCCTCCCCCCCTTCTGAGAGTAGGCAGTACCAGCTCAGGCTTCAGAAATTGCATTAAAATTGGCCTCTAGCCCCTTGGTTGGTTTGATTTCCCTACTGACACTGTGAGCACCTTGAGGATACAGACTAGTCAGCTTCCTTGGTATTCCTCACAACATCTAGAATAGTTACAAAATTTCAACTGGGTCTTGACTGCAGCGGGCCAATCCACGAATTGATCAAAGCTCTGTTATACTCCTATCATGTCTCCTCCAAATCTCTTCTCTCTTCAAGTCACTTCAACACATTCTCCCATCTCCTGTTCATCACAGAACCTCAAATTATGCTTTAGTAACAAAATTGTGCCCATCTGTTGCAAACTCCCTTTCCCACCCCACCCCAATGTAAACTTCAGTTCACCTTATCATAGCTATTGCATTGCCCATCCTCTCTTAGCTTCAGCCACAGAGGTTGGGGAGCCACTCTCAGCTCCATTACCATGTCCTCCAAGCAGCCCTCCCTGCTTTCCCCACTTTTTAGTTCCATCCCTTCAAATACTGTTTTTGTTGTTGTTGCAAAATGGGCATTTAGGGGGCGATGTAGTGGATAGAGCGACAAGCCAGGGAGACTCCTCTTTGTGGGTTCAAATCTGCCTTCAGACACTTAGCTATGTGACCCTGGCCAAGTCACTTCACCCTGTTTGTCTTACTTTCCTCATCTGTAAAATGGGATGGAGAAGGAAATGGCAAATGACTCCAGGATCTTTGCCAAGAAAACCCCAGATAAGGTCATGGAGAGTTGTCCAAGGCTGAAAAATGACTCAACAATATATCTGGTGTACTCTTATTTGTGTTTAAGTCCCCTCTTAGTTTAAATTGAATGCAGGGAGTGTCTTGGTTTCCTCTTTTCATTCCCATTGCCTGGTTACAGTCCCTAGCATATGGGGGGTGCTTAATATATGCTTGCTGAACTGAACTGGCCACAGAGTTGACATTTAGTAGGTCTACTAAATCGAGCTAATTTACTTGTGGAAAGTTGAAGTTTTAGTGATGGAATAAACTGAGCTGCCTGTCCTCTGAATGTTCTCACTGCTCCTCAGCTAATTGTTCATTATCTGAACATGCCAGACTGCTATTTGATCAAATATTGACCTGTAGAAAATTGCTCAGATTGTCAGGGCTGATTCATTCAGGGAGGGAGGCCACAGAGAATAGGGAAGGGCTTGTGTGTAGCTGTGAGTCAGAGAAGGGCCCACTCATTCATTCATTCCCCTGCCAGGAGCAGAACTGGCCAAAAATTGTCACAGGTGAAGTTAGTTTCAGGAATACTCTGTAAGGGCCCTATGGTGCTATCAGGTATCCCAGGGAAAGTACACAGAGGGCTAAGCTCTGGCTTGTCATCTGAGGGGAATAAAACGGAAGAAGCTGATGGGAAGCTTTATTCAAATGCTGTAGGCTTCAGGGTGACCTTTGACAAGTCCTTTCTGTTCCCTGTCCTCAGTTTTCTCCTTTGTAAATTGAAGGGATTGGATTAGATGCCTTCTGAGGTCCCTCCCACAGCTAGGTGGCCCTACAGTGGATAGTGTTAGATGGGGAATCAAGATGACCCGAGTTCAAATCTGACCTCAGACACTTCCTAGCTGTGTGACCCTGGGCAAGACACTTTGCCCTATTTGCCTCAGTTTCCTCATCTGTGCAATGAGCTAGAGGAGGCAATGGCAAACCACTGTAGCATTTCTGTCAAGAAAACCCCAAATGGAGTCGGGAAGAGTTGGACATGACTGAAAAATGACTTAACAACAGCAATGAGGTTCTTTTGAGTTCTACATCTAGGATCCTATGTGTTGCTTTGGGCCAATCGCTTCCCCTCCTTGGGCCTCAGTTTCCTCATAAGTAAAATGAGGTCAGGTTAGATGACCTCTGAGGTCTCAAGCTAGGGTCCTGTGTGTGACTTTAGAAAAGTTAACTTTTTTGTGTGCTTTTTTTGGAGGGGAAAGGCAGGGAAATTGGGGTTAAATGAGTTGCCCAAGGTCACGTGGCTAGTAAGTGTTAAGTGTATGAAGCTGGATTTGAACTCAGCTCCTCCTGACTCCAGGGCTAGTGCTCTATTCACTGTGCCACCTAGCCACCCCAAGAAGTTAACTTTCCAATTTCCCAGGGAACTGACTAAAAGTTGTAGCACAGGTGCACCCATGCTTTTTTGGTCAAAGGAGATTCCTCATCAGGACTTTCTAATAGTGATGAAATCACAGGGCTTAATTTAAAAAAAAAAAAAGGACTTTCCCACTGGTCAGAGGGTTCCACCTAGTTATATAGTAAGAGAATGATGAGGCCCACATAGGGACCCTGGCCAGTTCCTGTAGCTCAGGGGCTGCCAAATCCTCCCATATTGTGACCACATGTAATCTCTCAAGCACTTTTGAGACTTTTTACCAGCCACTTCAATTGTCTGCCCCAGTTCCTGCCATGGCTATATTAATTCCTGGTTTTAGAGCTGGCCCTCAGAAGGCACCTGGTCCAACTCCTCATTTTACAAAGGAGTAAGCTGAGGCCCAGGGAGGGCAAACGTAGATTCATAGATCTAGAGTTGGGAAGGACCTCTAGTCCAGCCCCCTCATTTTATACAGGAGGAAACTGAGGCCCAGGGGAGAGCAAGAGACTTGCCCAAGGTCACCAAATAGGGAGGAAAAAAAGGAGAAAAAGAGTTTATTAAGTGCTTATTATGAGCCAGGTACTGTGTTAAGCTCGCTGCAACACTTCTCAAAGTGAGTCCCAAAACAAAGCTACACATCAGGGCTTATATAGCCTTCTCCTGGCTCAGAGAACGTAACAACCTTATTGATTCACTGGCCAATCAAGAAGTATCTACTGAAAAACAAGCCTCCCACCCCAGGCTCCAGGTGCACTTTAGCCTAGGGGCAGGGAAGATCTTTAAATTTGCATTTCCATTACAGGTCCCTAGTTCAACTCCCTCTTTTATTTCTTTATTGATAGTTTTTAACAACTTTTTATTTTCTGTTCTTTCCAGTGTCTCTGCCCCCTCCCCCCCCCATTTTTTAAAGCCTTCACAACAAAATAAATAGATAGTCCAGCAAAGCACATTGGCAGGGTCCAGATATACATGCATGTCTCATTCTGCATTTTAAGCCTCTCACCACTCTCAGAGGTGCTGGGTGCTGTGATTCATCCTCTGGCCTCTGGCCTCATGGTTTCTTGTGGCATTAATCAGAGTTCTAAAGTCTTTCAAGGTTGGTTTTTCTCTATATTGTTGTTATTTTATAAATCATTCACCTAGTTTTGTTCATTTTTCTCTGTATCAGATCATAGAGATCTTCCCAATTTCCTCTGAAACTTTGCCTTTCATCCTTTTTTCCAGCCCAATAGTTTTCCATCATGTTTGTGTATCATGTCTTATTTAGCCATATAATGGAGACCACTCTAGTTCCCAGTGTGAGGTTACTATGAAGAGAGTATATTGGAATATATGGAACCTTTTCTTCTTCCTTTGATCTCTGGGGAGTAGGGCCTGCCAGTACTGGTGTAATTGGAACAAAGGGTATACACAGCTTAGTAGCATTAGTGGGCAACATTCCAAATTGCTTTTCGAACTGGCAGGACCATTCCCAGCTCCCTCAGCAATGCATTCATGTGACTTTCCCCACAGCCCTTGCAGCCATTTTATTAGTGTCCCCTTTTGGCGTTATTGCCAATTTGATGGGTGTGGCGTGAGGTGGAAACTCAGTGTTGTTTTAATGGGAATTTCTCTAATTATAAGTGATTTGTAGCAACTTCCTCATTTTACAGAGGAAGAAACTGAGGCTCAGGGAAGGGAGAAAGAAGTCTCTTGCGCAGGGTCACATATATAATGTGTGACAAATTCAGGATTTGAACCCAGACCCTCTGCCACCCAAATCTAATTGTCTTTCTACTGTCCCATGCTGCCTCTCAGAGACTCAAAGGGCTCCTCATTTGACGAGCCCGAGTTTGTCCTTGCAAAGTCCTCTATTTTCCCATACTGGCAGGCCTGTAGTCTTCTCTCCAGGCCCAGTCAACCCCTCTGGTGGCTGAACTACTCAAAGGTATACGATCTCTGGCCCCATAGTGCTGAGGAAATCAGCCATGTTCCTTTGGATCATATTTTGTCTCCTGCCCTTTCTCATTTTGTCTCCAAATCATTCTGTCTCTGACAGGAAAGTCTCAAGCTTTCTCACTAGTTCCCACTCGTTGTCACCATCAAGGGATTTATCCCAGTAATTGCCCAGCAGCCCCAGTTAGTGGTTGTCTCTGAGAATGCTAGAATGTGCCATTGTGTCAGGCTGTGCATGTAGCATAGTATTTCTCCTTTAGGCGGGGGTAGTCCAGAGAAAACATGGCTTCTGTGTCTAGCTGGAGACATTATCCCCTCTCCTATGTGATCTCACCTGTCCCCATGGCTTCAGTTATCACACTGCTGCATAGCAACTATCTCATTATGTCCATCTTTAAGGTTTGCAGAGCACTTTATAAATGTAAAGTTTTAGGTAGGGCCTATTATTATCTTCATTTTACAGATGGGAAAACTGATGCTGATGGAGGTAAAGTGATCTGCCCAAGGCCAGATTTAACTAGTCTCTTATCTGCTATAATACCACCTATGTGTCTCTATGGTTGCCAATTACTCCCAGATCTAGCTCTCTAGTCTGAACTCCTCTTCTAAAACTCTATCCCTGCCTCTCCAAATTTCTCTAAGAAGTCCCTGCTGAGATTTCCCAGGTGGCATGGTGTGGCAGGAAGAACTTTGGAACTGAAGTCAGAGGGGCCTACCTTTGAATCTTGGATCTCTTGCTTATTACCTGTTTGAACTTGACTTCCCCATGTAGGCCTCAGTTTCCTCATCTGTAAAATCAGAAGTCTGGATTTAGTAATCTCTAAGGCTTTTAAAGGGACAGCTAGGTGGCACGGCAGTGAATAGAGCACTGGGCTTAGAATCAGAAAGACTCCTCTTCCCGAATTCAAATCTGGCCTTAGACACTTCCTAGAAGTATGAGCCTGGGCAAGTCACTTAACCCTGTTCACCTCAGCTTCCTCACCTGTAAAATGAACTGGAGAAGGAAATGGCAAACCACTCTAGTATCTTTGCCAAGAAAAGCCCAAATGGGGTCATGAAGAGTCAGATAGGACTGAAACAATTGAATGACAACCTCAAAGGTTCTTAAAAGCTCTAAATCAGCAGTCTTACTGGCATCTCAAATTGAGCATGCCTAAAAGGAAGCTTCTTAGCTTTTATTCTAAGCCTGTCCTTCCTTCTGACATCACAATTCCTGTCAATGATGTGACTATTCATCCAGTAACTTATGCTTAAAACCCTGGTGTCGCTCTTATCTCTTCTTCTTTCCATGTTTCCAATTAATTGCCAAGTTTCCCTATGGATCATCTCCTTTCTCCCTTATGATACACCTGAGTACAAGCCCTTATTTCTTCCTGCAGTAAACTCCTAAGAGGTGTTCTTGCCTCTGTGCTTGCTATCCCTCTGCTCCAATGGATCGGATCCTTCATTGGCAAAGCTAATCTGCTTTTTTGCACAGATCTGGTCATAGCCCTTCTTTGCTCTAACGCCTCCAATTCCCCATTGCCTATGGATCAGACTCCTTACTTTGCCATACAAGATCCCTTTAAATCTGGTACCTTTCCACCTTGCTGTCATAAATTGGGCATCTTACCATTTCCTGATCATTTTTGATCACTAAAACCTCTGGCCACTGGACCTAGATGGCTCTGGAAGAGAAAGGGAAGCAGGTGACTTTGCACAGCCCTCCCTCACTCAAATTCAATTCACTTGTCAGTCATGGCATCACCTTCCTGATGCCATGGTCATCTTCGAGAATGAAGGACAAACAACAATCTCCTGATCATACAGTTTTTTCCCCTTCAGTAGGGGTAAATGGCAGTTTCATTCTGGAAGGTTGCCTTGGCCAAGAATTATGGCAGCAGATATCTCTCTCTGGGGGTTGGAGGTAGGGGAAGTAAAAAAAAAAGTTTAATCTTTTATGAACATTTCTTGGGTCATATATGAATCAGCCAGCATTTATTAAATTACTATATGCCCAGTACTACGTTAGGTTTCATGGAAAAGAAGATAAATGTCCCTGCTCTCAGGAAGTTTCTATTCTGTTGCAGAAGACAACATATACCTATACAAGCATATAGGAGATAGGGACTGGACTGGACCTGTAATTTCATTAGTATAGGGCTAAGATGAAGACACTTCCTTTATTAATGGAGGTTGGTACTTAAAAAAAATTATAATCTTAGTAAGACAGGAATTCTATTAAAATAAATTTCTATTGATTAGTTTTGTTTTTACATTATCTAAATTTTCTTCTTTACCCATCCTTTTCTAAGAGCTTATTGTTAGTTGTTTCAGGCATGTCTGACTCTTTGTTACCCCTTTTGGGGTTTTCTTGGTAGAGATACTGGGTGGTTTGCCATTTCCTTCTCCTGCTCATTTTACTGATGAGGAACCTGAGGTAAATGGGGTGAAGTGACTTACGCAGGGTCACATGACTAGGAAGTATCTGAGGCCATATTTGAACTTGGGATGATGAGTCTTCCTGACTCCAGGCCTGGCACTGTATCCACTGCAGCGCCACGTGGTGGCTCCCTGCCTTGCACATAGAAGGTACTTAATAAATCCTTGTTGACTTGTTAGGGGTGGAATGTGAACCTAGATGTTTCTGGTTTCCAGGCTGGATCTCTATCCACCAATCTTTGCTGCTTTTCTATCAGTATATGCAAATTAAATGGGGATGAGGGAGGATACTAGCAACTTTTTAGAACTGGGGGTATCCAATAAAATACATGGAGGTACTGTGATTTGGATTTGGAGTTGTCTTGTGTGAGGACCAGAGAGAAGTTCAATTGGGCTCTACTATGGGAAGGGGAGTCATATCACTGAGGCTGGAAAGATAGGTTGGGGCCAGGTTGTAAAGAGCTTTGAAAACTAAACAGAAGTTTGTGTTGGGTCCTAGAGGCAATAGAGAGCCCCTAGAGTTTATTGAGCTGGGGGAGGGATATTGTCAGTTTTCCTTTTAGGCAAAATTACTTTGGGAGTTGTGGTATATAGGAAGATATGGTAGATGAATTGGAATGGGGAGAGATTTGAGGTAGAGAGGAAAGAATATTTGAAATGTTCTTTGGAAGTTATGGTATGATAGTAAGAATGTTGGATGTAGGGGGTGAAGCCAAGATGGTGGAGTAAGAGCAGGGACTTGCTTGTGATCTCCCCCAAACCCCTCCAAATGCTTCGGAACCCACAAGATGACAGAGTGAAACACATTTCCAGCCCAAGACAACCTGGAAGGAAGACAGGAAGGGTTAGGATTAAAACCAAGAATCACCTACCCAGCAAAACTGAGTGTAATGCTTCAGGGGAAAAAATCGATATTCAATGAAATGGAGAACTTTCAAGCATTCTTGATGAAAAGACCAGAGCTGAACAGAAAATTTGACTTTCAAATACAAGAAGTATAAGAAGGTGCATAGGAAAAATAAATCATAAGGGATTTATTAAAGTTGAACTGTTTATATACCTACATGGAAAGATGGTATTTGTAACTCATGAGACCGTTCTCAGATTTAGCATAGTTAGAGTAAATAAATAAGTGTGTGTGTACATGTATTTATGTATATATGTGTGTATATGTGTATGTATCTGTGTGTATATATATGTGTATATACAGTATGTATTGTATGTATGTTTATGCATATATATGTATATAGATAGTTAGCATAGGGTGAGTTGAATTTGAAGGGATGATATCTAAAAAAATAAAATGAAGGAGTGAGAGAGGAATATATTGGGAGGAGAAAGGGAGAGATAGAATGGGGTAAATTACCTGACATAAAAGAGGCAAGAAAAATGTTTCACCACGGAGAGGAAGAGGGGGGAGGTGAGAGGGGATAAATGAACCTTACTCTCATTGGATTTGGCTTAGGGAGGGAATAACATATACATTCAATTGGGTATCTTACCCTACAGGAAAGTAGGGGGGAGGGAATAATGGGGGGATGATAGAAGGGAGGGTAGATTGGGGGAGGGAGTAGTCAGAAGCAAACACTTTTGAAAAGGGACAGGGGCAAAGGAGAAAATAGAATAAGTGAGGGATGGAGGGAAATATAGTTAGTCTATCACAACCTATTATGGAAGTGTTTTGTGTAACTACACATGTATAACCTATATTGAATTGCTTGCCTTCTCAATGAGGGTGGGTGGGGAGAGAAAAAGGGAGATAATTTTAAAAACAAATGTTAAAAATTGTTTTTCCATGCTACTGGGAAAGAAGATATACAGGCAGTGGGATTTAGAAATCTATTTTGCTCTACAAGAAAGTAAGAGGGAAGGGGGGGCATGATAGAAAGGAGGGCAGACTAGGGTAAGTGGTATTCAGTATGCTTGCCATCTTGGGGTGGGGGAAGGGGAGAAATGGGGAGAAAATTTGGAACTCAAAATCTTGTGGAAATGAATGTTGAAAAATAAAAATAAATTAATTAATAAAGAAAAAAAAAGAATGTTGGGTGTAGAATCAGGGGATGTGGATTCAGATACTGGCCCTGCCGCTTTTATTACTTCAGTGACCTTGGACAAATTCCTTCCTCTTCCTGGGTCTTGGTTCCCTCCTCTGTAAAATGAGGGGGTCAAATCAGCTTGCCTCTGAGGTCCCTCAGATCTAGGAGACTGTGTGACCTTGGACAGGTCCCTTCCCCTCCCTGAGCCTCAGTTTCCTTCTCTTCTGCATTCATTTTACAATGAAAGGATTGGACTGGCTGGCCTATGAGGTCTCTTCCAGCTTCAGACTTGTGACTCCATGTGTGACCATGGTCCTCAGTTTCTTGACCTACAAAATGTGGGACTTAACAATGGTTGCTCAGGTCTTTTCTAGCTCAAAGTCAATGATCTAGGTGTCTATGAAAGGTGCTGTGGCCATTAGATACATCCTGTTTCTTAGGATATTAAATGCAGATGTCCACCTAATATTACATAGGTATGTATGTAATATGACCCCATTTGGGTTTTCTTGGCATACTGAGTGGTTTGCCATTTCCTTCTCCAGCTCCTTTGACAGATGAGAAAACTTAGGCAAGCAGGGTGAAGTGACTTGCCCAGGGTCACACAGCTAAAGTATCTGAGGCTGGATTTGAATCAGGAAGAGTAGTCATCCTGACTTCAGGACTGGCCGTCTATCTACTGTACTACTTAGTTGCCCTCCAGTGGCTTATTTCTCAAAATATATGTTTTGATCTTCTGCTTTTTCCAGTGTATCAGAGAAGGTAAGGGAGGTACTTTCTCATTTCTTTCTTGGGGTGACCAACCTTGGTCATAATTTCATTGCATCCATTTTCTTTTTTGTTTTTGTCCTTTCTTTTTTTCTTTTAAAATTCACTTTTATTTTTAATTGTGACTTGTCTTCTATCCACACCTTCTACCCCTCTTGTGAAAGCAAGAAAAACAAAACCTGTTTTCAAATATCTGTAATCCAGCAAAACACATTTCCACATTAGCTGAGTGCAGAATGTATGCCCAGGCTTGCCCCCTGGGTCCCTGACTTCTCTGTTAGGAGGTGGGCAGCAGGTTTCAGCATGAGTCCTCCGGAATCATGGTTGGTCATCATGTTGATTGATTAGACTTCCTAAATGGTTGTTGCTGTTTTCATTTACCTCGGTAAATGAAATTTTGTAGGTTTTCTTCTACTTAATGCTACTTTGTATCAGTTGATAAGTTTTTCCTTCCTTGTTGTCACATTGACAATTCTCTTAAAGTGCAGGTGATATTCTTAAGTTCACACACGACAGTTTGTTTGGCTGTTTCCCAAACAGCAGCATCTACTCCAGCAAAAGGACTCTATCCAAATGCGTTGCTGTGAATACATTCCACATACATGTGTTCTTTCTTTTTATTGTAGAAGTGAGAGGGACCTCTGTATCATCGGACAGGAAATTTTAGTCCCCTTCTTAGCATAATTTCAAATTGCTTTCTAGCATGGTTGGAGGAATTTGCAGCTTCACCAATCATGCATTAGCATGCCTGACTTTGCCTAGCCCCTCTACCATTTGCTCACCCTTTATCATCCTTGCCAGTTTGCTGGGTAGTTTGCATTTCTCTTGATTTATTGTTATTATTGTAATTATCAGAGGCAGCTGACGACAGTGCACAGAGCACTATGGCTAGAATCAAGGTGACCTGAGTTCAAATGTGTTCTCAGACACTTACTAGATGTGTGACCCTGGGCTAGTCATTTAACCTTTGTTTGCCTCAGTTTTCTCAACTGTAAAATGGGGATAATAATAGCATGAACCTTCCAAGGTTGTTTTGAGGATCAAATGAGATAATATTTGTTTTAAAAAAAGGTAATTAGCTGGATGCCTTGCACTTAGTAGGTTGTACAGAAATGCTTATTCATGATTGTTATGTAACCTTGGCCAAATCATTACTTAACCTTTTAGGTCTTTATAGCTTCAAATATGTGATACTATGATAACGAGACTTCTCTGCACCTCAGTTTCCTCATTTGAAAATGTGGGAATTGAAGTAGATCGGGTGTGAGGAACCTGTGGCCTGGATGCCACATGTGACCTTCTAGGTCCTTGGGTACGACCTTTTGACAGAGTCCAAGTTTGACAGAACAAATCCTTTCGTTAAGGAAATTTGTTCTGTGAAGTTTGGATTTAGTCAAAGGGCTGCACTTGAGAACCTAGATGGCCACATGTGACCTTGAGGCTGTAGGTTCCCCACCCCTGGACTAGATGAACGCTAAAAAATATGTATGAAGAGGTTTGATATTTTCATGGTATAGAAGAAAAGAGCCCTGGACCAAGACTTCTTCTGATCCTAAGTCCATCACTTATCTCATATATAGGCTTATGGATTTATACTTTTCAGATGAGAAAAATTGACATGCTGGGAAGGGAAAGGCCAAAGGAGCATAGTGTTAAAGGCCATCTAATCTAACCCTACCCTCCCATTTTATAGAGGAGAAAGTAAAGGTCCAAAGAGGGGTCCAAAGCCCAAGACATAGTAAGTGGAAGATGTGGGATTTGAAAATGGAACTTAGCACTTCATATCTACAACTGATCACTTCCTAGCACCAAGCTGTCTGATCTGTATTCCACAGACTTTGCCAATGAACTCAGAGCACATACTGAATAGTTTGCAGTGAGAAAATTCCCTTGAGCTCTTATTGAACATTGGAATCTAGTCCATTAGACTATTTCCCATATTTTAAGTTATAGAGAGAAATAAAAGATGCCTTTCATACCTAGCTTTCTTTGTCTCTGATGTGACTTGTGACTTTTTCATTTCTGCAGTGTTTTAAAAGCAGCATAGTAAGTGAACAAGTCATGTAATCATCCTCAATGGCTCAGCAGCTCTCTGAGACATTAATATGCAGGACAGGTACCAGGACCAGGTACCTGCATCAGTGGAGGGATTTTCCACACTGGGAGGTTTCCTATGATGATGAAATCAGACCTAGATCTAGTGCAGGGGTGGGGAACCTGCAGCCTGGAGGCCACATGTGGCCTTCTAGGTCCTTCGGTGCAGCCTTTTGACGGAGTTCAAGTTTTACAGAACAGATCCTTTTATTAAGGGGATTTGTTCTGTAAAGCTTGGATGCAGTCAAAGGATTGCACTTGAGGCCCTAGAGGGCAACATGTAGCCTGGAGGTTGCAGGGTTCACCACCTCTGATCTAGTCTAACAAAAATAATAGAGTGCCTGAGTCTAATACATTAGAAACAGTGTGGTGCAGTGGGCAGAGGGATAGCTTCTGAATTGAGAGGACCTGGGTTTTAAGTCTTTCTTCTCAAAGGTACTGGGTGTGTGACTCTGGGCAAGTCCCTTTATCTCAAATCCCTTAATCTGTCTTCCCTCCTCCCCTCCCCCCATACCCTCATCCAAGCAATTTTTAAGACCATAAATTGCAGAGTAGTTGGATCTTGGTATTAGTAGACTGATTTTCTTTACCCGGAGTTGCCTATATGGATGAAACCACAAGACAAAAAAAAAAAAAAAGCAAAGGCCTATTTACGCTGTAGTAATTTTTACCTTTGGCTCATCATAGAATTGTGAATATCATCTCTGTTATCCAGTAAAATCCTAATAAAAAAATAAAAATCATCTGAATACACTTAAACTGGATTTACATATAGATTAAAACAATTTCGTCTTTCAAAATCCATGCCCAAATATTTCAGGAGACCACAGATTTAGAGCGGAATGAAACCTTTGATGCTGTCTTGTTTAACCCCATGTACCCCTCCCCCCCCCATTCTATAGGTGAGAAAATTGAGGCCTAGTCAAGGTTATCCAGGGAGAAAATAGCAAAGTGTGTACTCACACCCAGGTCCTCTGTTTTATTCATAGCCAAATCCCTTCTCACCAGAAAATAGAGAAAGACTGAAATATTAAATTGATTAAGTGTTAGCAATTGGTAGGGAATCTTGATTTTCCTTTCATTAAAAATTATTTCTGAACTACTTCCAGTAAGTTGGCAGTGGCATTCTTTCAATGGCCTTGCCAAAAAATAAAATAAACATACCTTCTGTGGACTGAATCAATAAGACGTCTCAGACAGTTTGGACTATTTTTCAAATGGGTGTCGATACTATTATGATTAAGGAAACGTGAATCCTTTTAAAAGTCTTCCCGTATTCCTAGTTGCTGTTTGCTACCGTTCATTTTCTCAGGTAGGCCTGCAAAACATTTGGTTGCTAAAATGAGGTCCGCACACTCAAAATAGGGTGGGAGCTGCTGGTCTAGAACTTTTAATACTTCGCCTGGTGCCAGTGTAATCCATGGGCCTGGTACTCTTGGATTTAGTTACACCACTGGCATGCCTCCTTTTCCATGTTCTTCACAGCATCTTTTTTTTTTCTTTTGAGTGATGCAGTCAGGGTTAAATGACTTGTCCACGGTCACACAGCTAGTACATGTCAAGCATTTGAGACTGGATTTGAACTTAGGTCCTCCTGACTCCAGGTCTGGTGCTCTATTCACTGTGCCACTTAGCTGCCCCACAACATCTTTTATGTCACTTGTCAGGTGCAAGGTATTATTGAAAATCTGTTCTTATATTGCTGTCACGCATTATGCTGTTTTTAAAATATTACAAATCTTTTTGTGGTGGCCAAGAATTGAAATTGAGTGTATGCCCATTGATTGGGGAATAGCTGAACAAGTTGTGGTATATGAATGTAATGGAACTATTGTCCCATAAGAAATGATGAGCAGGCAGACTTCAGAAAAACCTGGAGAGACTTACATGAACTGATGCTGAGTGAAGTGAGCAGAACCAGGAGAACATTGTACACAGCAACAGCAACATTGTGTGATGATCAGTTATGATTGACTTAGCTCTTCTCAGAAATGCAAGGATCTAAGACAAGTCCAGAAGATTCATGATGGAAAATGTGATCTGAATGGAGTCTGAATGCAGATCAAAGCATATTGTTTGCTCTCTTTCTCTTTTTTGGTTGTTGTTGTTTTATTTTATTGTTTCTTGTGGTTCCTCCCATTGGTTCTAATTCTTCATTACAACATGACTAATGTGAAAATATGTTTAATATGAAAAAAATAAAATATTGCAGAGATGAAACAATCATAAGTCACATCAGAGACACACAAAGAAGGTTAGGTATGAAAGCAATATTTTCTTTCTTTCTCTAACTTGGATGATGGAAAATGGTTTAATGAAAATATTCCAACCATTTGTCTCCCTGTTGCTCCCATGCTGTCTTGTTTCGGAGGTCTGGCTTTTGCATGATTTCTTCTTGTTTGACATTGCCGGAAAAATTGAAGGATTCAGAATCTGGGCTTTGATGTCAGCTCACAGCTCAGGATACATGAAAATATGCCACAATTTTCCCAGTGAAATCCGATTTCCTCTCTTCCTTCTATTCACTTTTAGGCTGATTGTGTTTTCTCTCTGCAGAGCTAGTGAGAATACATGGCTGAATTTGAATCTGTCTTCTGTCTCCAAGTCCATCATGCTATTAATTATGTCCTTCTGCCCCCCATTAAAAGGCTGTAGCAAATATGGTCCACTCAGCATATGTGAAGGCTAAGCAAATAGTGAGGGAAGGGAGGTAGCATGGGTCAGTGGATAGAGAACACCACTGGCTCACCATTGGCTCTGGAGTTAAAGGGCCTAGGTTTAAATTTATGTCTCTGAAGAGCAAGAGACCTTGGGCCTGAAATTTTCCCCAATGTACCTCAGTATCCTCCTCTGTCAAATGAATGGGTTAGATGAGATGGCCTTTGAGATTGCTTCTAGCTTTAGCTCTCTGATGCTGTGTGAGACCTTGGGGAAGGCATTTCCCTTTTCTGGACTGCAGTCTTCTCATCTATAAAATGAAGGAGTTGTACTATAATGGTCTCTGAGTCCCCTTGCAGCTCAATAGCTATGATCCTGTGTCCTAATTACAAATCCTGCCTCTGATGCTTAGTATCCATGTCATTCACCAGGTCTCAGTTTCCTCATTTGTAAAATGAGGGAAATCACCTACCCGGAAAAACTGAGTGTAATACTTCAGGGAAAAAACAAATCTTCAATAAAATAGAGGACTTTCAAGTGTTCTTGCTGAAAAGACTAAAACTGAATAGATAATTTGCCTTTCAAATACAAGAATCAAGAGAAGCATGAAAAGGTAAACAGGAAAGAGAAATCATAAAGGACTTGTTAAAGTTGAACTGTTCTACATTCCTACATAGAAAGATGATATTTGTCACTCATGAGACCTTTCTCAATATTAGGGTAGTTGGAGGAAATATATACATATATGTGTGTATATATATATATATATATATGTGTGTGTGTGTGTGTGTGTGTGTGTGTATACACACACACACACAGAGGCAGGCACAGGGTGAGTTGAATATGAAGGGATGGTATCTAAAAAATCAAATTAAGGGGTGAGAGAGGAATATATTGGGAGGAGTAAGGGAGAGATAGAAAGGGATAAATTATCTCATAAAAGAGGAAAGAAAAAATTTCATGATGGAGGGGAAGAGGGTGAGGTGAGGGGGAATGAGTGAACCTTACTCTCATCAGATTTGACTTAAGGAAGAGTAATGGGAATGTAAATTTATGTTGTTCCATCTTTCTAAGATTGTAATTTGTAAGATCTTCTCTGCCCCTAGGCCCTTTGATAGGCTTAAGTGCACCTGGAACCTGTGGCAGGAGACTTGTTTTTCAGGAGATACTTTGTGATTGGGTAGTGGGTCAAGAGGGTTGTTATATTCTCTGACCCCAGAGAATCCCTGATGTGAGGCTTTCCTTTGGGCTCACTTTGAGAAGTGTTTTGTGATTTGACCAGACGAAACTCTGGGCAGCTGTTGAGCTTCCAGGCTTTGAAAAACCCAGATGTTGATGCTTCCCTCTCTGGTAACTGACTAGGTATGGATGTAATGGTTGGACAGTTGGAGGCCTGTCTGCTTGATCTGTTTGTTTCTATGTCTTCTTGTAATTTCTGCTTGTAGTCTCTGTATACTCTGAAGTTCAGGGTGCTGACTTTTCCCCCTGAACTAGGTAAATGATAATGTTTGATTGATTAAAGATAGATTGTTAACCCATTTTGAGTTGTTTTCCTTTAGAAAAGCAGATCTAAGAACCTGTGTTTGCAGCCACCCTGGGGATGCTGAGGTGCTTGCTGCTACAGGAGGGAATAATATATATACTCAAATGGGTATCTTACCCCTACAGCAAAGTAGGGGGGAAGGGGATAAGAGGGGGATGATAGAAGGGAGGGCAGATTTGGGAAGGGGGTAGTCAGAAGCAAACACTTTTGAAAAAGGAGAGGGGCAAAGAAGAAAATGGAATAAGTGGGGGGCAGGATAGGATGGAGGGAAATGTAGTTAGTCTTTCACAACCTGACTATTATGGAAGTGTTTTGCGTGATTACACATGTATAACCTATATTGAATTGCTTGCCTTTTCAATGAGGGTGGGTGGGGAAGAAGGGAGAGAATTTGTAACTCAAAGTTTTAAAAATGAATGTAAAAAATTGATTTTACATGCAGTTGGAAAATAAGATATACAGGCAAAGGGGTATAGAAATCTATCTTGTCCTACTAGAAAATAAGGGGGAAGGGGATAAGAGGGGGGTGATAGAAGAGAGGGTAGACTAGGGGAAAGAGTAATCAGAATGCTTGCCATGTTGGGGTGGGGGGAGGGGAGAGATGGGGAGAAAATTTGGAACTCAAAATCTTGTGGAAATGAATGTTGAAAACTAAAAATAAACAAATTTTAAAAATAAAATGAGGGGTGTCACCTTAGCTTCTGAGGTTGTTTCTACTTCCATATCTCTGATTCTGTGTGTGTCCTTGGGAAAGTCACCTCCTTCTTGGACTTGAGTTTCCTCATTTGTAAAATAAAGGAACCTGGTGACCTCTGACTCAAGTACCCTTCTGGAGTACCCTTCTGACTCAAGATGGCTGATTCTGAGAATGAAGAAGTGAATGAGATTAACCAGAGTAGTTTCTCTGGAGGGGATGAATACATCCCATTTTGGAAGATGGTGATGGATATGGAGGAGAGTGTTCTATCATTCCAGATGTTGATACATTAGCAAGATAAGCAGGTTTGCTTTGGAAATAGTAGATCTAAATCTGCCATGACTAGCATCCTTGAGATATCAGGGGAAAGTGAACAGGGTCACTAGTGCATTAGGTTCCTCTCCCCCCCCCCCCATTAAAAGTTGTGTAGAGGGGTGGCTAGGTGGTGCAGTGGATAGAGTGCTGGCCCTGGAGTCAGGAGGTCCTCAGTTCAAATTTGGCCTCAGACACTTAACACAAAAACTAGCCATGTGACCTTGGGCAAGTCACTTAACCCCAACTGCCTTCCCCCCCAGAAAAAAAAAAGCAAAAAATAAGTTGTGGAGAATGGAGTTATTGCAGTCTGTATCCCTGGAGACAACTTCCAAATCGGTGAGGTATCATACCATTGGAGAATTTGAGAAGCTTTTTATATATGATCACCAAGAAAACTCCCCCTTCCCCCCCCATCATTACCTAAGTCCCTCCTCCAACACAATGGCTCTCTATGGAATTAGTATGTCTAAAACCATATAAAAAGCTTGGTTAATATCTTTAAGATACCCAATGAATTAATCAGGCAAAAAAATGAATCCTCTGTTACTGGATACCCTCCAAATAGAACCGTGTGCATGATTCACAACACCAAGGAGTGCTGGAGAGAGACTGGGGGTGGGGAGCTGGAGAGAGTATGTGAGGAGTTTTGGAGTTGTGGGCTATGCAGGATGAGACAGGATTTGTTGTTTGGGTGTTTGGTTTGGCAGAATGCTTTCTTTTGATGCTGACAAGACTGAGGTGTGCGCTAATAGAGGGGCCATCAGAAGCCCATTAGCATCACATCTGGGAAGGAAACTTGGTGAGAAGAAATCATCAGAAAGGGGGAAAAACAACCGAACCCTTTAGTAACGGGCAGGCCGAGTTTGTGGAGAGCAAAGGAGAGGAGGGAGATGATGGAAACCCTCATTAAAATTATAAGCCTCAGAAAAGTGGAAAATCACATCAAAGGCAATGGAACATAAATCATTATCTACTGGGCGGAAAAGACAAAAGAATTAGTGTTGTCACTTCATGCTTTCTGTGGAAAACAGTAATTTATTTCCTAGCGATTCTGTGACACCCAAGCTGACAATAGGAAACAGCCCAGAGGCTGGGCCTTGTTTTAATGAGTACTTTCTTCTTGGAACACCTGCACTGAAGTGGCAGCTCCAAAGCACAGCCCTCCGGAGGGTTCCCAAAATCACACTGGGGGCCTGGGGAATGGCGAGATCAAAAGCACTGCTGGTACAAATGGGCTCCAAGTAATGTTCAGTACACTTAAAGGGACCTAGAAGGGGAGGGAACTCCTAGCAGGGCCCACGGCCAGGTAGGCTTGGGCCTGACTACCCAGAAAGGAATGATCAAGAACTCACAACATGCCATCACTCTGAATAATCAGCCAGCTTTTTCTACGTGCCCACTGTTGGGATGGGGGTTTTTAGAATATGGTGTCTGTTGATGATGAGTCTTTGCATCCAGTCATTCAACCTATTTCAAATCCACCTAACTCCACTATCATCCACCTGGTCTCCATCTCCACAACTTATCCCTAAATATAACACGAGAAGGAAGAGTCAGATTATATATTTGGCCCTTTTTCTTGGTCGTCTTTGCTGGATTGTTTTTCATGGCTTGCCCCTTCTTTTTCCCAGGGTTCGGTCTTGTGTCATTTTTTTCTAGCGTCTTTACAATTTTTCCTTGGAGAGCTCATCAGTTCTTATCACCCTACATATCTTCTCTGTGTAGATAATTCCCAAGTGTATATATCTTTTCCTGATCTCTCCAGGTATGTGTGACCAACCACCTACTGGAATCTTTTCTCTGGAGTGTCTAGGGGACGTCTCTGGCTCCTCCTGTCCAGGATAGAACCCATTCTCCTTATCCCCTAAACCTGTTTCTCCTTAATTCTTCTCTTTCTGTTGAGGTCATCTGGCTTTGCAGCCCAGACCTCCTGCTTGCTGCCTACATGATTTGGCCTCCGTGGGCCTCAGTTTCCTCATTTTTAAATTGAGGGGTTTAGATTAGATGATCTGAGGACCCTTCCAGCTCTAGGTCTGTGAGCCTTTCTATGACCTTATATAAGTGACTTCACCTACTTGGGAAAGTTTCCTCCATTGTAAAATGAGGACAGATAAGATGTCTTTTGAGGGACCTTTCAGTCCTAGATCTACATATAATCTTGTGCAAGTCCCTTTCTCTCTCTCTGGATCTCAGTTTCTCCTTCTGCAAACCGAAGTGGCTAGGGCTCAATGTCTTCTAGGGCTCCTTCCAGTTCTGAAACTATGAGCCTGTGAATAAGTCACATTTCTAGAGCCCCTTCTAGTTAGAAAGCACTTTATATCTATTATCTCATTTGAGTTTCATAGCAGCCCTATAATAATAACTGACATTTACATTGGTTTTATGATTTGCAAAGCTTTTAAATCCATTATCTCATTTGATATTTCACAATACCCCTGTAAGGGAGATTTCTGGGCAGTCATTATTATCCCCATTTTCAGATGAGGAAATTAAGGCTCTGGGAATGTGTAACTAACTGAAGGTGAAGTATTTGAGGGGGAGTTTAGCTGAACACAATTAACAGATCCATCCCATCTCTTCCTCCCAGAGATCAGTATTTAGATAGTTTTCCAGGCACCCTCCTGTGAATCCTTAGTCTGTTTGACTAAGGCATTACTCCCTTTCCCAGACCTTTCAGGTCTGCCCCACTTATGATCCATTTTTATCTAGGGTATCACCATCTTTCCAGTCCCCCCGGTTGGTAACTTTAGTGTCACCCTTGACTCCATTCCCTTTCAATCAATTGCTGAATGTTTAATTTTTTCCCCTTCCTTTTCTCTTCCTGTATCCATCCCCTTCTTTCTACTCATGGCCACTATCCTGGTTTAGGCCCTCCTAATATCTTGCCTGGATATTATAGTAGCATTGTAATTGGTCTCCCTGAATCTCACCACCCTGCCATCCCTCTTCTATAAAGCTGCCAAAATGATTTTCCTAAAGTTTAGGTCTGATCATGGAATTCCCCTCTTCCTTAAGTTTTAATGGCTCCCTTTTGCCTTTAGGATCATCTGACATTTAAGGAGCTTTGTGACCTGACCCTAACCTACGTTTTTAGCCTTTGTCTATTATTTCCATTTCTGCACAATCTAGTCCAGCTAAATTAAACTTTTTTGCTGTTGGGCCATATCAGTTCTCATGTAGGTTACTTCATGTCTTGTTTCTCCATGTTTTTGCTTTGGCTGTCTTCCATGCCTAGAATGCACCTTCTCACCACTATCTTCTTGAATCCTTTGCTTCATTTAAAACTCAAATGCTACCTTCTACATGAAACCTTAGGAGTAGCTAGGTGATGCTGCAATGGATAGAGCATCAGGCCTGGAGTCAGGAAGACTCATCTTCCTGAGTTGAAATCTGGCCCCAGACACTTACTAGCTGTGTGACCCTGGACAAGTCACTTCACCCTGTTTCCCTCTGTTTCTTCATCTGTAAAATTAGCTGGAGAAGGAAATGGCAAATGTCTCCTGTGATTCTGCCAAGAAAACCCCAGATGGGGTCATGAAAAATTGGGCATGACTTAACAACAAGAACATGATTTTTTTTTTTATTTTCCCCTGAGATGCTATTGCTTCCTCCCATAAAATTGTCTCATGTTTATTTGCTATACACTTCTATATGTATTTGTTGAATCTTCTGATAGAATATATATTCCTGGGGAAGGGACTATTTCACTTTGGTCTTGGTATCCCTAGCACAATGCCTGAGACATAGTAGGTGCTTAATAAATGCTTACTGATTGATTGGCCTGTCAAACCTGATGACTACTACTGATTTCAGGTACTTAACATGGGGTGAAACTACTGCCAGAAAGAACCTAGAAACCCTTGCTAGTTACGGTGAAGCCCTGGACAAGAAACTGACGACTTAGGAGACCAAAGGGTCACAGGTAATGTTTGTGTCACCCGTGCTGATTTGAAGGTAGAGCTTCCAAAGAGAGAGGGTAGATTTGGAAAGAGAACAGTTGACTAAGATGGTGGTATATGAGAGCTGAATTGGGGTTTCTGGATAATGGGTTATAATATATCAATGATGGATTATTAGGCAGGGATGGATGACTGGTACAACTGCTTTTGCCCAGGTCTTATAAACATTATCAAAAGGGATTCAGATTATATAGGGAGGGAGAAAATGACCAACATCTGTCCAGCAGTCTAAGTAGTACACAGAATAGCTAACATGTAGAAAGAATAGCAGTAGTTGTCTAGAAATTCACAGGAGATAAGAGATAGATAAAAGCCATGATCTAAATATCTACATGCAATTAGAGAAAGTATGAGTGACAAGAGAAAGAAGTCACATAACATAGTAAAAAGAAGACCAATCTTAGTGTTAGCAAGGCTTGGGTTCCAATCCTTTTTCTGACACATACTAGCTGTGTGACTTTGGTCAAATCACTTTACCTTGTGGTGTTTCAAGAAACTCTCTGAGATTTCAATTTGCAGATAATTTGCTAATCTGAATGGATGGAGGAAGTTCTCTACATTAATGAAATCACAGATTCATACCCCTCCCTCCTCCAAAATTAATAGAGGGATGGTTAGTGAACATCTATAAAAGGAATTGACATTCATGTGGCTTTGTTAAGATCAAGTTATGCCTGACTGGCTTAATTTCCTTTTGGGGAGGGATAGGGTTACTGTATAATTTATTTAGATTTAATTAAAAATATTTGGTCGAGTTTCATTTTATTTTTGTACACAAGATGGAGAGATGTGGCTGGATGTTGGTTATATCACTAGATCCAAAGTGTAGTTATTAATCAATGTCAACTTGGAAGGAGGACTCCAGTGGAGTGCCACAGGGCAGTATACTTGGCCCTGTGCTGTTTAACATTTTTATCAATGACTTGGAGGCATAGATGGCATGCTTATCAAATTTCAGATGATACAAAGCTGAGGGGGATATCCGATTCACTGTTTGACAGAGTAAGGATTCAGAACTCGACAGGCTGGAATACTGGGCTGAATTTCTTTCAAACATTCAAATGAGTCCATGACCTCATTGATTTAAGAGTTCCCTCTCAACAATGCAGCTTTGAAGCCTATTCATGCTTACTTATCCCATGAGCCACTCATCCACATCTTCCCAAGAGTTCACAGGGTACCTAACCAACGTAATGGGGAGACCTTCCTTGCCTTCTCCTGACATCATTAGGATATTGGTGGGACACTCTGACCCTTCACTTGTCCTTCCTCTTGTCATGTGACCATCTTTGCTTTCTGTCATAGGATCCTTTGATGACAACCCTTAGGTCTTTTGGGATTTCTCCTCAGTTATGTGTTCCAGCCAGCTCATACCCACTATGTACTTTTCCATTGATCCACGAGTAATCTCACCTTTAGTTTTGTAGGGGCATTGGTGTTCTGGGTCTTGAAGTTATATGGCAACATCGGTGAAATGTTTTTATTGAAAAGATGGACCTTTGGGGGGCGGAGCCAAGATGGCATAGTAGAAGCACCACCCTCCCGCAGCTCTGGCTTCCACCCTCCCCAATCCATGTAAAAAGGGGACTCTAAATAAACTTTGGAGCTGCAGAACCCACAAAATGACACAGAGAAGCTAACCTCCCGCTGAGGACAGCCCGGCAGGCCGGCAGGAATAGGCCAGCACAGCACTCTGGGAGCCGAGACCAGCACCACACCTAGGCTTTAGCCCCAGGGCGGGCCTGACCAGCCGCCAGCCAGAGGGACTCCAGATCAGCAGCATCTGTGGCCATTTCCAGATTTACCAATACATAGATGCGAAGGACAAGGTGAGAGGCCAGTGCAGTCTGGACTTTGGGACCCAGTAAGTGGGAGTGCGTGGCTTTTACCCCTGGGGCAAGAAACCACTGAGACACCGGCAGGCAGAGCCATGGCTTCAGCTCCTGGCCTGCAGAGTGTAGGGGGACCAAGCACCAGTCTGAGGGGTAATCGCTCTTGCTTTAACCTGCTTGGATCTGGATTGCAGTCTAGGGTGGAGGTCCTGGGGTGTGTGTCCAGCTTGGTGTGGAGACCTCAGAGAGGGCACCCATCTAATACCTCCGGCAGCTGAGAAAACCCCAGCGTTTGGGACGAAAACTCCCCTGTCTGGTGGCAGAGTCCTACTGTGGCAAAAAGCCCAAAAATCAAATCATTGAGTGGCAAAATGAGCAGGCAAAGGAAACAAAGCAGACAGAAGATTCCAACATTACACTCCTATTTTGGGGATAAGAAGGAGCAAGGCATGGAACAGGAGGAAATCAGTGAAGTCAGAACTCCTGCACCAAAAGCTTCAAAGGAAAATACAAGCTGGTTACAGGCCATAGAGGACCTTAAGAAGCAGATAAGAGAAGTAGAGGAAAAATTGGGAAGAGAAATGAGAACAATGCAAGAAAATTATGAAATGAGAGTCAACAGCCTGACTGAAGAAAATAATACCTTAAAAAACAGACTGACTCAAATGGCAAAGGAAGCTCAGAAAGGCAATGAGGAGAAGAATGCCTTAAAAAGTCGAATTTGCCAGATGGAAAAAGAATCTCAAAAGCTCACTGAGGAGAATCATTGCTTCAGAATTAGATTGGAGCAAATGGAAGCTAATGACTTTATGAGAAATCAAGATGCTGTTAAACAGATCCAAACAAATGAAAGAATAGAAGGCAATGTGAAATATCTCATGGGAAAAACCACTGACCTGGAAAATAGATCCAGGAGAGATAATTTAAAAATTATTGGACTGCCTGAGAGCCATGACCAAAGTAAGAGCCTGGAAAGCATCCTCCAGGAAGTTCTCAAAGAAAACTGCCCTGATGTTTTAGAACGAGAGGGCAAAATAGAGGTTGAAAGAATCCACCGATCACCTCCTGAAAAAGATCCCAAAAAGAAAACTCCTAGGAATATTATA
>NW_027187182.1:151320-173248 GCF_028583685.1 Petaurus breviceps papuanus
TCACTCATTCATTCATTGATCTGGGGCTAGGTTGACAGTACAGAGTGGTGTGTCTTGATATCAGAAGTCATAGCCAGAGTTAGGACATCCATGAAGAGGGAAGTTCAGGGCAGAATCCAGTCCAAGAACAAGAAGCTCAGGGGTTGAGGCTGGGGTGTGGGACATAGATACTACTTCTGAGCAGACCAGGTTAAAGGTTCTGAGTCTGAGCAAACAGTAAAGATTCACAAGACCATAAGGAGGAAATGAAGCAATAGGGCAAAACAAGCAGAAGAATAAATTTAATGAACCAGGATATGTTCTACTCCAGGCTTAGAGGTTTTATCTGCTTCCTGTGAAGGTTAGATCCAACCTCAGTATGGCCAACCCAGGCTTATTTGGCACTTGGGAAGCCTTGGCTAAGGGAGATGCATTTTGGCAGATTCATCCTGATAGTGTTCCTGGTTGTGATGGGCCTAGGAAGAAAAGGTTAGGTAACTGTATTAGAGCTGAATGCTCCAGCCTGGAAAAGGAGGCAGGGAAGGAAGGATCAGTCAGAACTGTACAATTTTCAAAATGCCTTCAACAGGGGGAAATAGAAATGTCCCCCTTCTTCACAGACCACCTCTCTCCCTTCCTTGGGTACCTGAGGCCAGATTACAGTTTTTTTTTGGAGGGGGGAAGGCAAGGCAATTGGGGTTAAGTGACTTGCCCAAGGTCACACAGCTAATAAGTGTGAAGAGTGCGGATTTGAACTCAGGTCCTCCTGATTCCAGGATGAGTGGTCTATTCACTGCAGCGCCGCCTAGCAGTTTGAGGCATTGTTGTTTGCTATGAGATGCCACCCAGAGTTTCTGGCATTCTACAAGAGAATCTGGTAATATAGTGTTGACTCACTCCAGTGGAAATACAAGCTCTAACTTTCCCCTGGAGGTTTATAGACAAAGACTGACACTCTCTTTTCCTTTTTCCCTTCCTCTCTTCTTGGATGAAGAGCAGAAAGGCTAGGTAGACTGGCCTTCCTTGACCATCAGTCTATTTTTTTTTCTGAATGGTACAGTGGGAAGAATACTGACTCTAGAGTTATTGAATCTAGTTTCAAGTCTTGTCTCTGTTTACCATCTGTGTGACCTTGGACAAGTCACTTCTCCTTCAGTTTCCTTCTTTGTAAAATAAGAATGTTAGACTTTATGGCCTCTGAAGTCTCTTTCACCTTTAAATTTATGATCCTATGTGTGACCTTGGACTAGTCCCTTCCCCTCTCTGGGCCTCACTTTCTTCATCTTTAAAATGAGGGAATGGGATTAGATGGCCTTTGAGGTTCGTTCTAGCTCTGGGTTCATCTCTGCCTCACTATTCTTTTTCAGTTTCTTTTCCAGTATTCATTAATTTGCTCTTGTCTCCTAGATAAAGGCATCCCCTAATACTCTGTGCTCAGCCCTCTGCCCACCTCTGTGACTTAATAAGATCTTATGGGTTCAGATCTTGTCTTTATGAAGATAACTCCCATTTTTCCAGGCCTGATCTTTCTCCTGAACTCTAGTCCAAATTGCCTGTTGGAATCCCCCCTTGATGTTTGGTAGTTATTTTTAAAGTCACCACATCTAAAATGGAACTCGTTATATTTCTTCCAAAATTATACCTCCTCCAAACTTCCCTATTTCTATTAAGGGTACTGCCATTCTTCTAATTGCCCAATTTATGACCTTGGATTTATCCTGGATTCTTCTCTTTCCCTTAACTACCACATCCAACCCTTTGGCAAATTCCACTGATTTTACCTCTAGCACAGGGATTCTTCACCATTTTTTGTGTCCATGGACACGTGGTCTCCTGAAAGTCTGGATAAGACTGTGGACCCCTAAGAAAAATATCTTTTAGCAATAAAATGAAATAGAAAGGTTCACAGAGAAATAGGATTATATGAAATACAGATGTTGTATTTAAATAAAAAATTCGTGAAGACCCCTGAAATCTACTTAGAGTTCTCTTATGGGGGGAGGGAGAATCGTGGAATTCCAGATTAAGAACTCCTGTCCTAGATTGTCTGTTGCACCGGTTGTCTTCTCTCCATTTACAAGGTCCCCATCCTAGCTGTGGTCCACGTTATGTGAACTTTTGTAGTGGCTTCTGGGTTTTTTGTTGTCCTTAGTATATTTGCCTACAAGTGGGACTTCAGAGTCCTTAAGGTATGAACAGTTTGGTGACTTTTCTTGTATGATTTCAAATAGTTTTCTAGGGTGATTGAACCAGTTCACAGTTTCATCAAGAGTTCAGTCTGTGCCTGTCTTCCATATCTCTTCCAAAACTATTTCCCTCTTTTATGTTCTTTGCCAATTTTCTGGGTGTTAAGTTATCAAGTTTTAAGTGCACGTTATATGCCAGGTACTGTGCTAAGTAATGAGGATGCAAAGTTAGGTAAAAGACAGACTCTACTCTCAAGGAATGCCATAGGGTTTACAAGGTGATTACATAGGTTATGTCATTGAATCCTCACAACAACCCTGTGAGGTAGGTGCTTTTATATATTATCCCCATTTCACAGATGAGGAAACTGAGGCTTAGAGAGTTTAAGTGATTTGTCCAGAGTCCCATGGTTAGTAAAGTGCCTGAGACTGGATTTGAACTTGGGTTTTCTTGACTCCTGTGTCACTGTGTCACCTAGCTACCTTTTAGGGGTACTTGTCAGAATATGTTTGATTTTCTTCCCCTCTATCACAAACTCCAGGAGAGAATTATCTTTTCTAGTATTTCCATTATTTCCACCCTAGCAAGCACATCCAACATAGATCCCATGGTTGGTTCTCCCACTTTTTGAAGTGTGCTATTATCATTAAGAAATCTAAGGAAATGATTAGCCATTCTTCACTTGACCCAGGTTGATGCCTGGGTAATTGAAGTCGATCATTACCAGCGAATTATGCCTTTGTGCCAGTCTTGTGATTTGTTTCTCTAACTCATCACTTTTTTTCTTTCTGTCTGTGTGGTCTATACTATATATACTTCGAGGACAAAATTATTTCTTTCACTGTAGATTAATCTTCATTAAAAACGTTTTAATGGATAATTTTTGTCTTTATATCAGACATTTCTTACTTCACTTCTCATTCCAGACTGAATCTGGAACAAAAACAAGTAAAACATGTGATAGGGAAACTTTGTGTGTAAATATATACAATATTCTGCCTTTGTATCCCTGCCCCTACCTCACTGCCATGAGGAAGAGAGAGATGTTTCATTATTTCTTCTCTAGGACCTTCATTGGTTTTTCATGATCAGAGTTTGGCTTCTTTTCTTGCATCATTTAATTTACATCATTATAGTCATTGTACATAATGTTTTCTCAGTTTGACTAATTTTTTTCTGCATTAGTTCATAAAAATCTTCTATTTCTCTGAATTCCTTATATTTGTCAGTTCTTTTGCACAATAATAGTCATATTCCTTTACCATGGTTTTAAAAATAAAAAAAAAATTAGTCATATCCTAACCAATGGGCATCCATTCGTTTCCAACTCTTTCCTGCAACAAAGAATGCTATTATGAATATTTTGGTCTACATTGGGTCTTTGTTTCTGTTTTTGACTTCCTTGGAATATGAGACCGGTTGTGAGTTCACTAGGTCAAAGAGTATAGACAGTTTAGTCACTTTTCTTGTATAATTCCAAATAGAAATCTAGAAGAGTTAGATAATTTCATAGCTCCCCTAACGATGAACTCATCTTTCCACAGTCCTTCTAACATTAACCGTTCCCAAAATTTTTTCATCTGCCAGTTTGCATGGGATGAGGCAAAACCTCAGAGTTGTTTTAATTTGAGATGTGTTCATGTGGTCATTTATCGTTTTCTTGGTAATTACACAAGGCAGGTTTCTCTTTTCCTTTTTCATCCTTTTCAGTTTAGAGGCTTTTGGATTAGATTCGCAAGACAGCAGGCAGATACGTTCTTACCAGTCTCAGGTATATCCTCTCTGTGACCGGGAGTCTTGTCTCCTGATGTTTTAAGCTGTTGATTGGAAATCCAAATCTCACTTTCACACTCCACCAATTGTGTCCATTAACCAGCTGTTTACTTCCCAATAGAAATAAATCATTTTTTTCTCCTCTGTATTCCTTGCCTTCAGAGGTCAGCAGTGAAGAAATTATTGAGTCTCTTCATTTTGAGCAACTAAAGAGTTTGTCATCTTTAACAGTATATTCTAGGTTCCTTCTGTCACTATCATTTGAGTATATATATATATATATATATATGTATGAATTATTAGAAGTGAGAATAATCTTTTTTTTAAGTCTTGGGAGATTGTCTTCATTACATGTTCGTGGAAGGAACTCTGCCTCTCTGTTGTTAGCTGGTCAGCAATTAGATACATTAGTATTCTTAAGCGGGGTGGGGAGTCACCAAATTTCCGCTACTCTTGCTTTATCCCTTATTATGGCTCCACTCTATAATTTCTCAGAGGACAGGCAATTGCTTCTTTAAAAAAATTGTTGTGAAATAGAAAGTCATCAACAAACACAAACATTTCCATATAAAAAGAAGATCGGGAAGAGGATTGTAAATGAAACTGTGAATCTATTACATACAGCTTTTTTTTTTTTAAATCATCAAGCATTTATTAAATGCCTATTATGTTCCAGGTGTTAGAGAGAAAAGTAAAAAGAATGAAATATATCCCTATTCTCAAAAAGCTTACATTTCAACGGGAGAGACAAGTAAATATATCTATATACAGAATAAATATAAAGAGAATAAATACAAAGCAGTTAAGTATAGGGTAGTTTGGGATGGAGGGCATTAGTCCTAAAGTTTAAAATATTCTGCCTTATTAAACTCTCTGGTACCAGCCTAGGTGGAGGCTAGTAGAGAAGACTATTCTTCTGGTTCTGGAGTTCACAGCTGGGTGTGACATGACCAATGGATGAGTCATTTCCTTGCTTGGGGAACACAAGGACTCAGTCAATTCACTGGTGAACTGGGTCAAGCAGGTCGATTGGCTGTTGATTCTACTAGCTCTAGTTGCTTGGGGGTGAGGTGGGGTGGATATCATGAAAGGTTAATGTAAAAGGTAATACTATATTTTGAAAAGAAAAGATAGATTCTCTCTGAAGGAATGGAGGTCATTACAGTCATGGGAGATAGCCAGTAAAGCTAGGAGACTAAGTGTCATGTGTATGGCATAGGGAAAAGCCCAATTTAGTTGGATCTGAGCTTACAGGAGGGGTAGTAATATCCAGTGAGGCTAAAAACATAGGATGCTGGGAAGCGCTTTAAAAGCTGAACAAAAGAGTTCCTGTTTTATACTAGAGGCAAGAGGGAGCCAATATCGTTTTTTGAGTAAGGGAAGTGACATACCATGTCTTCTTCAAAGTCATGTCTTTGCTTAAGAAAAATCACTATGACATCAGTACTAGCAGCTTTAAATATTAATTTTAATGTGGTAATACCAACATTACTTTGATTGTCTATTTCCCCAAATGTACTTGCTTCTGCTCTCTTCTGTGTTTTTTCAATGATTCATTCATGTTTTTTCTTTATTTTACATCACTATTACTAATTCCTCATCTTCGCTTACAGTTCAGTCTTTCTAAATAAAAGCCCTGTCTTAAAACAAACAAGTACAGTCATGCTAAACAGATTAGTATTGTATTGGTTGTGTCTAAGAATGTATGTTCAATGGAGGAACTGACTGGTGAAGACCTGGTCCTTAGAATATGCTCCAAGCTCCCTGGTACCAAGCCAGGTTGAGGCTGAACATAAGGACTTGGTCAATTCACTGCTGCACTGGGTCGAGCAGGTCCTTTGGCTACTGATGCTGCCAGCTCTGGCTGTTTCGGGGGCTGTTGATTCTTCTTTGAAGCTCACAATATCCTAACCTAGTCCAGGGATGAGGGACCTGTGGTCTCGAGGCCACATGTGGCCAGCTCGCTAGGTCCTTAAGGTACAGCCTTTTGACTTAGTCTGAGTTTGAAAGAACAAATTCCTTTATTAAGGGCGTTTGTTCTGTGAAGTTTGGATTCAGTCAAAGGGTGGCACTTGAGGACCTAGAGAGCCACATGTGGCTTTGAGGCCACAGGTTCCCAACTAGTGGGCTAGAGTCCTTTTAGTCTCCAGTACTCTCTTCATTTAGATCAGAAAAGAACACAACAGAGACCAGAGACTGAAGACCAAAGACACAAAAGCACCATCTACATGGAGGTTGGGTAGGAGATATGATAGTGACAGGCCCCTGCAACTGTTGCCTCATCCCTCACCCAGAGACATAACAGCAGATCTTTTCTCTCTCATCTCTAGGGAAACCAGAGAGTTTGTCTACCTTTTGTATGCATATCCATTCTGGCTTAGAAGCCAATTAAAAGGCTTTTGGTGACAGTTCGATAAATTTACAGGACATATTGGCTAGGATAGGGGACAGAAATTGGGAGGAAAAGGGCTTCTCCATCTTGCATTCCTGGAGGAGGGCTTATGAAGCCTCCAAGCACAGCATGTTGCTCTAAGGATTGGGTGCTCATTGGCCAGTCCTCCTGTTCTTTAGGTCTTTTCTGCAGTGACTGTCAATCATGTTTGCTACCTGTGTGACCTTGGGCAAGACACTTCACCTCCATGGGCCTCAGTTTACTCACCTGTAACATTAAGTGGTTACACTTTGTGGTCTGTGAAGTCCTTTGAAGCTTCAAATTGATGATCTCATGACACCTTTACCGAGAGATGGGAAGCATACTTTATCATTAGTCTTCTGGAGTCATAATTGGTAGAATCCTTAATTCTTTCAAACTGGTTTTTCCTGTATAGCATTGAGGTCATTGTATAAATAGTAATCTTCATTCTTACAACTTCATTTTTGCATCATTTCGTATCCAGGTTTCTCTTAACGCTGCCCTTTGTTTCTTATTACACAGTAATATGGCATCATATTCAGACACCTTTTGTTCAGCCATTTCAGGTTTTGATGGGTGCTCATGTTGTTTCCAGATCTTTGCAACAACACAAAAATACTGTTATCAATATCTTTATACATAAGCCTAGTAGTGGTATTGCTGGGTCATGATTTAATGACTTCCAGAATATCTGGACAAGAATGTCTGCTCCACCAGCGGGGTGTTAACGTTCTAGTTCTTCTTTAGCCCCTCCAACAGCTGCCATTTTCATTGTCATTTTTGCCAGTCTTGTGGATGTGCAATCTAAGCTGTTTTTATTTGCACTGATCTATTAATAATTTGGAGCATTTTTTTTCATATGGTTGTTGATAGCTTGGATTTTCCCTTTGATAACTGTCTCTGGCCATTTTACCTACTTTAGAACAGTTTCTTCTAAGGGCCATCTCAGTCTCTCCTTTAAGAATGAATCTCAACTGTATTCTTCCCAAGTTTTAAGTGTACGGTTTCTGCCAGATTTCTCTTGGCATCTTTACTTTCTGACTTTCTTCACAAGTTCAAAGCCTCTCCAAGTCACCGATACATTTTTGGCCTCTGTTTTCAGCTCATGACCTTCTCCTTTTTCTTACTCCCCCCACAACCTTTTCCCCACCTATGTTGCTACTAATATTCTATTCTCTACTCAATAATTGATCATGTTCTTTCCTTCATACACATCCAAGGGGATGGTTTCTTAGCCTCACTGCTGAATTGATTACTATTAGCCGCTAGGTGGTGCAGTGTCAAGACTGCTTGACCTAGGGTCAAAAAGACCTGTGTTCAAATGAGACCTCACACTTATTAGCAGTGTGAATGACGGTTGTTTTCCTCAGTTCTGTCATCAGTAAAATGGGATAATGATAGCAGCTATGTCCCAGGGTTGTTGTGAGGCTAAAATGACATATATGTAAGGAGCTTTGTGTTAGATAACTATCTAAAGTGTTAGATAAACATTAGCTACTATTATTAGCATGACCTGTCTCCTTTATTGCCTGGGGTCTAGTTAATAACTAGTAGCAGCTTTAATTTGGATGTAGTCCCATTCCTCCTTCAGCATCTATCTGGGGACTGGGCATTGTATTGGGGAAAAAGAACCTATATAGGATAACAGATATAGTGGGAAAGATGGCAGTACAGGAGATTGTGATTAGGGAGCAGAATTTCAGGATTCAAAGTCACTGTCTGTGATGGGACCAACTTGAGGAAGACTGAGGTAAAGTGTGGATGGAAGTCAGAGCTATTGAGGGTGATGAGGTAGGGTGGGACAGGCATAGAATTTGAAGGGACATCAATGTAAATATCAACAGCAGAAAGAATAAAGGAATAGCCTGGAGTGGAGAGAAAGACAATGAGACAGGTGCAGAACTCCTTGAAGAAAGAGTCAGGAGAATGACTAGGTGATCAGGTAGATAACAGGTCTGTGGAAAGAGTGGTATATGTACTGATGGTGCAAAAAAGGAGGGTCTGGAAGTAGCACTTAGAGAGAAAGGAAGATGCCTGTCTTTTCCCCTGGCGCAATGCCTGAAGGGATGCTAGAGGAGGGTAGTGAACATAACTGCATATTTGTTTATTGATTGAAGGTCTTGTAGATTATTGTTGTATATGTGTCAGTTATTGAAAAAAGTTTAGTAGACTTTGATGAATATGTTCTCTCCACAGAGCTTTCCTTAGAGGTTGCTTTTTTGTTTTCTTTATCAAGCTTCCTGATATTGAACAAGCTTTTTAAAAGCACCTACTGTGTGCCATGCACAGTGCTATATGCCAGGGATACGAAACCAAAATAAAACAGCTCCTCCTCTCACCAGAGCTTGCACCCTGCAGTTTGATGCTGATATGGTTTTGATGGCATTGTACTAAAAATTGGGTAAAGTAGACAGTAGGTGGGCTTGAGGAGGAGTGTACTAGGGAAAATTCTGATGAGCTGAGATTTTATTGTAGTTAGGAATAAATAACCAATTGAAATTATTGTTAATAAATTTTTAGGTGTTAAAATGCTGATAAGTAATAATGACCTCTGATGGTATGATGAAAGGAATGACCAAACTTCTTGTTCCCTTGTAGTCTAGCTGACTTTTCTACCAGGACTATTAGTTGTGTCAAAATCAATACATAAGTAAAACTTGCTTTGGTTTTTAGAGCCCAGAGATTGCAGTTAGAGGTACTTAAAACAACCCAGCATGAAACAATGGTCAGACATACCCAGACCAATAAAAATGGCTGAAAACAGTAAAATGGAGAAAGTAATTTGCCAGGCTACACTTGAAAATCAAATCATCGGAGCATAACACCATCATTACAATTATCTGTCAGAAGATTTAGTTCAATTACATTTTTGAATTCTCTTGTCAAGATGGCCCAACTCTTCTCAGGATTTGGGACTCCCTGGAGAGGTTAAGAAAAAAAGAATACTAATGCCTTCATTAGCCATTGTCATGCAGCCTGTATCCTTTCAAACGTTTCCATAGTCTTTTGGGGATGAACCTGCTAACCCTGGGGAATCAACAAAAGCATGAAGTCCCAAAGTAGAATTGTGGAATCAAGGAGTAAAAGTCCTTACATCATCATAGCCCAAGTTAGAAGCAAAGAATTTTCAGGGACAATAAGGGACTGATAACTTGGAAAAAAGTGAATAAAAGCATTCTGCATAATTCCCATATGCTTTCTTCAAATAGTAGGAAGTTTCCTGTGCAATGACTAGAAAAAATGGAAATATAAGATTCATATGGGTTTCTGCTCATGACATTGGAGTATACAAACATTTGTGGAACTTTATGTTGGGGTCTTAGGTCTAGAACTGGAAGGAAATTTCAAGGTCATCCAGTCCAACACACTGTTACAGATGAGGAAACTGAGGGCCAAAGTCACACAGTAAATGGCACTCTAAAGTCAAAACCCAGTTCTTATCCTTCAAATCCAGCTTTGGTTCTAGACATTACTTGTATTGCTCAGTGGGCTTCCTGATAGATATTACTGAGAGATGGATCGTATTGATCTCTGTTTGACAATTTATATTGACAGTTTTGCCAATTTTCACTTGTAAAGGGAAATGTAAATCATCTGTTCATCGTATTAGTTTGTCACACTGCACTTGATCCTGACATTCCCTTTGCCCTTAGCATTGGACTCACTTTTATAATGCATGTCTTTTTTCTCTGACTACATAGGAAGGCCCCTGAAATTAGAAAGCAAATTTAGATCGACAAATTCAATTAAATTCAATATTGATCTGCTTGGTTTGCATCTCACATAGTATAGAATATTTAGTATGTGCTCAATAAATGTTTTTGGCATAAATGAGCTTTTCTGTAGGAAGGTTCATAAAGGTAAGTGTTATGAAACGCTTATCCAGGTCCAAGTAATTAACATATCCTAGATCTAATCAGTCAAAAGAGAAGAAAAGTGGCCTAATTCTTGTGATCCTCTAATGATGGTTATATGGTTTAGACTCAGATGTTGAGTATTTAACTTTATAAAGAATGAAAAGTCATTTGGGTAAGAGGGTAGAAATAGTCTTTGAATTCTTTTTTTTTTTTAAGCAATCAGGGTTAAGTAACTTGCTCAAGGTTACACGGCCAGGTGTTTCTGGGTGGGTGCTAAGTGTCTGAGCCCGGGATTCGATCTCCAGGTCTTATCAACACTGGAGCCGGTGCTCTTACTTGCTGTGCTACCTGGCCGCCCCTTGTCTTTGAATTCTTACCGGTAGTTATATGTACAACATTCCTTTACCTCTGCATATCATTCACATATCTGTAATTTGTGTTCTGGGCAAAAATTATTTATGATTTCACAAATATAAAGAAGGGTACTTTACAAAGTCTTCTAAAACCCATTTTCCTTGTTTTTGCCACTTTTCAGAAGAGATCAAGGTCCTAAAATGTATTCTATGTGAAGAGATGTCATCAAAGAACCACAGAATTTTAGAGTTGAAAGAGATTTCAACATATACTGAATGAGGACTCATCCAACCCTTAATGTATGGATGCCCAGAACCTTTCAAGGGAGCCCAGAACCTACCGAGGCAGTCTAATCCACTTTTAGACAACTCTTATTGTTATGGGGTTCTCCCTTACTTTAAGTCTAAATTATCCTCTTTGCAACTTGTTCCCATTTCTTCTGTTTTTGCTCTTTAGGGTCAACAAGATAAAATCAGTTTTCTCTTTCATGTAACAGCTTTTCAAGACCTTGAATATGGCTAGCATGATCCTCTGAATCTTCACTTTTCCTAGAGTTAGCTGAGGGCAGCTAGGTGGCACTGTATCGGATACAGTGCCAAGCCTGGAGTCAGGAAGACTCATCTTACTGAATTAAAATCTGACCTCAGGCACTAACTGTGTGACCCCAGTCAAGTCACGCCCCCATTTGCCTCAGTTTCCTCTTCTGTAAATGAGCTAGAGAAGGAAATGACAAACCACTCTAGTACCATTGCCAAGAAAACCTCAAATGGGGTCACAGAGAGTCAAACACAACTGAAAAATGACTGAAGAGAGGCATGTGGGTAGCACAGCGGATAGAATATCTGGTCTGGAATGAGGAAGACCTGAGTTTCAATCTAGTCTCAGACACTGACTAGTTATGTGACTCTAGGCAAGTCACTTAACCTCAATTTGCCTCGGTTTCCTCAGCTGTAAAATGGGGATAAGAATTGCACCTACCTCACAGAATTGTTGTGAGGATCAAACTAGATAATATTTGTAAAGTGCTTATCATATAGTAGGCATTTAATAAATACTTGTTTCCTTCCTCATTGATTCCTCCAGGCTAACAAGCCCAATTGTTTCAGCCAGTCATCATATGACATGGACTTGAGACCCTTAGCCATTATGGTTTTCTTCCTCTGGATCTTCTCCAGCTTATTCATGTCCTTTTTCAACAGAGATCTAGACTTGTATATAGTAGTACTCTGCAATATGACCAACCAGGGCAGAGTAGAGAGGGAATATCAGCTACTTATTCCCAGAAGCTATCTATGCCTCTCTTTTGGCAGCCCCAGGTTGCATTAGCTTTTTTTGGCTTCTACAGGAGAAAAGCTGTGACCCAAATCCTTTGTAACTTGTGTGTTTCTTTGATATTGTCTATGCCTTTTTTGTCAGTACATTGTTGGTAGTATGAGATAGTGTCTTCATCACCGCCATATAATTCTCCTTTGGTTGATGTTTAGTTTCAATTCCTTAAGTATTATTCTATTCCACAATTTTTTTTTTCATCAGGAAAATATTGATGTTAAAAAGATGAATTTTTGTTTCAAAAATAAACTTGGGGTTCTTGGAAGTGCTTCTTACTTTCCCAAGTGCAACCCACCTTGCTTTCATTCTCTATTTTTAACTTTCATTGTCCATTTTCAGCATCTGTCCAAGATACATACATAGGTGAACCAGCTCGTTGGGCTGTCCATTCATAGACACATCATAGAACTTTTGAAGACATTTGAGTTTGGAGTATGGTAAGACAGCAAAGTATTTTGCTTGCCAAAATTTATACCAAAGCTGGGGGAATTTGTTGCTGATAGGAATTGGTTTTGCCCAAATGGACAGATAGGTTAAATAATTTAGAGTGATAATGGATTTCGTTTGGGAGGCTCTGCAAGTTCTGGGGTTTGATGAAATCATGTCATCCACAATCAGGAATAACTGCAAAGAATGATATATCTATTGGGAATTTTTCTATTTGGATTCTGTGCTAAGACATCTTCCATGGCATTGAATGCCACTGTTGACTAGCATGTTGTAGATCATCTGATTCTAACTATTAGATCATGTAACAAAGTTATCTCTGTTGCATCTATCAAAGAATGTTTTTTATGGTTTTAACATATACATGGGAGACAGATTGTTGGAGGAGAGGCTTTAGGTGAGCATCTTGATGTCCTGAATTCAATGTTCTTTTCAAATTGTCAACAAGTAAGAAGCATAGTGAAATCTTTTTTCCCCCTCAGGGACAGTGTAATTACTTACATATATGTGTTGCTTTATTTATTTATCCACTTATTTATTTGTTTATGCTTTTTTCTTTCTTTTTCTGTTTTTTTAAAAAAATTATTTACTTTTTAGTTTACAAGTGTAGTGGAATCTTAAATTCAGTCCACCTTACTGTCAATATATGTGAGTGAAAGATGTTGAGTTTGGAGTTAAAGAACTCGGGTTCAAATTTCTTTTTTTTTTAAATGCAATCGGGGTTAAGTAACTTGCTCAAGGTTACACAGCCAGTTATTTCTGGGTGTTGTGCTGAGTATCTGAGCCCGGGATTCGATCTCCAGGTCGCCCTGACACTGGAGCCAGTGCTCTTACTCGCTGTGCTACCTGGCCACCCCAGGTTCAAATTTCAATGTGACCTTGGGCAAGTTACTTAATATCTTAACTTTCTCATTTGGAAAGTGAAGCAATTGAACCAGATGACTTCTGATGTCCCTTCTAGCTCTAACATTGTGAAGGTGTGTTCTTTGTGGTCCACCATAGAACGTGATTTCTGAAGACCTGTTTGTTTTCTTCTCTTATTTTCACTTAACTCTTCTGTGCCTGTTTTCTTTTCTGTAAAATGGAGATACTAATAGTATCGACCTTATGAGGTTTGTGAGAAATTCAAATGAGTATATAAAGTGCTTTGCAAACTTCAAAACGATGTGCAGATGTGAGCTATTACTCATCAATAAGTGTGTAAATTATTCTTTTATAGATTCATAGAACTAATAGTCATACAAATTTGCAGTGTAGGGAGATAGCAAAGTGTTGCCAAAATACAGTACTAAAGTTGGAGGAATTGGCTGCTGACAAAAATATGTATATCATAGCTCTATCTGTATCACTATATAGAATAAAGACTGGAATTCAAGCTTCCCTACCTTACCCCCCTTTTCTGGGCCAAGTTCATTTGCATGGCCACACAAGAAAGGGTTGTAAATTTCTAACCCCAAGTCAGTTAGTTGTTTGGGACAAAGGATTCTGATCTTGGCCTCTGATACAAGGTGAAGAACTGATTTATAATATTTTTGTGATGGAATTCTGTGATCCCATTGATGAATAGCTCTTTCAGATGGTATCTAAAGTCTTTCATACCCCAGAGGAAAATCTTAAATGATTACTCTTGAAAAGGATTTGAGTCATTGAGTGGACTTGCTTCTTGACCAAACTCCACTTCCCATGCACTCAGAGTGTATCAGTACTGCCCTACTTTCTTCCTCAAATGATTCTTTCATTCCTCAGGCACTGGAGACTCTAGAATCAAATGTCTCTGGATCTGCTATGGAGATGAAGTTGTCTCTCCCTCTTTGATGCTTTCTGTTGCCTTTGGCTTAAGTCTTCATATAGACCTTTGTATAAAAGCATGAATTGTCAGGACATCCAGGTTTTGTGCCTCAGATGGCTGCCTACAGTATTCTGCCTATACTTGGAGCAGGATGGAATTGATCTCGTTCAATCCTAGCTGTTACATTTGGTGTGTCTGGACAACCTAGAGTCATGGTACCTCCCTTATTTTCAATGCCCATGATTTTCTTAGGTAACTTTAAACTCATAGCAATTGTACCCATATATGACCAGTTCTTACCTAGTTCACAGAAGCCTAACCCCAGTAAAGGCTGAAGAAGTATGTTTTGCAAATATCTCTCATAGGTGACTGGAATCCAATAATCCCTTATGATCTGTTACCCAAACACAGCAGGACACTCTACATCTTAAACCCTCATAGTCACTGCTGCTTGAGGTTTGGGGAAAGGATTGAAGAAGAGTGGGTGAAGTAAAACTTAGCTTTTTTGAGGTCCGGGATTACCCCATTCCACTTCAACAGCATTTCTCAATGCCAGTTTAATGGCTCTCGGGTTCTTATGTCTTAATGCCTGATTCTCCTTTCAAATCTACTTAGTCCTCATGTGACTATATAGTTCACATTCCTGAGACAATATAGCTCGACACCATTGGCTGTGTTTTGCCATTGCTCTTCGTTTATGAGGCTGCTGTGGTCTCTGGTCCTAAGTTCCATTTCTCTTTGTGGACTTGACTTTCCTTTCTAGGAGGGACGGCTTTACTGGGAAGGCTATTTCCTGGCAGAATTCCTTCACAATCCTGCAGTGAAATTGGAGCAATCCAGGGTAATCTCTTGTTTGCCCATAGTGACCCATATTGAGATGTCTTAGAATCCTGTAAGAGCATTTTGCTTTCTTCCAACATGTTCTCCTTCCCCATATACTCTTCCTTTAGTTACAGGAGCAAATGTATTAATTCAGAATAGCCAGCTCCTCATGTCTCTAACCTGGCTTTTCTAGCTTTTGTCAAGTCTCAGTTAAGATCCTACCTTCTATAGGAAGTTTTTCCCAGTCCCCATTAGTTCTAGTGACTTTTCTCTGTTCATAATCTCCAATTGATCCTGTCTATAGCTTGTTTGTACATAACTGTTTGCATGTTGTCTCCCCCCATGAGACTGGAACCTCCTTGAGAACAGGGCCTGTCTTTTGCCTTTGTGTATGCCCAGCACAGTGCCTGGCATGTCCTAAGTACTTAGGCAATGTTTGCTGACTGACTAGCTAAAGGTTGATCATTTTGCTTATGAAAAGGTAGCTCCATAAATAATAAGCTATCATGCTTGCCAGCATCCTCCTGGTCTATAGTCCCAATCCTGAGACCTTGAGCCAGCCTAAATTGGCCCATAGGCGATGTCCCGTTGATTACATCTCTCTGTGGCAACTTCTGCAATTCTAACACAAAGTTAGGGCCTTCTTTCCCTTCTCATGCGAGATACTTAGAAACTTTACATGAGTGTTCCCCCATTTTCTGCACTAGGAAATTGACTCTCCAGCTCTGAAAGACTTCCAGTCCTATAGTCTAGGAGTGTTACACTTTCCCTGTCTATGTAGCATCATAAGCAAGTCCCCTGAGGCTCTGCAGTAATCATCCATGTTTCTTTGCCTCATCCCTGTACTGCCTGTGTATCAGCCCTGTTACCTGTTTCAGCCCACACTTCAAGGCATCCCCACTCAGCTGACAGGGCTGTCTCTGAAAAGAATGCTAATATTCCATCCTTAAGAAGCATGACTGCATTTAGAATTACTGGGGTTGGAGTTTTCACTGCTGGGGACACATGGGCTGCTCTAGGTGTTTCTCTGCTTACTAATGTACTCCAAGCTTGGTCCTCATTTACTCACATCTCCTAAAGTTGCCATTTTTTTGGGTTAATTCCTGGCAATCATCATGGTGAGAGGGTTTACTAATTAATTATCAAACAGTTCCATTAACCATTGTTTCTTTTTTTGCATAATATTTAATTTTTTCCCAATTACATGTAAAAATTTTAAACATTTTTTAAATGCTTAGTTCCAAATTCTCTTCCTCTCTTCCCTGCTCCCTTAGACAGCAAACAATTTGATATAGATTATACATGTGCAATGATACAAGATATATTTCCTTATTACTCATGTTGTGTGTGATAGTAATGGCATTTAAAGATTCCCCTGTATTGGCTTGGTTTTCAAACTGATTGTGTTAAAACCCAGAGCTTGTTAATTCCACCTGTGGGATGGACTTGTTGACTTGAAAAGAGAGACATGAACTGGGAGGAGCTGGTGATGTAGATTTGGAGAGACAAGAGAGAGGCAGAAGAACTTTTTGGAAGCAGCACCTCCTGGAGGCAGAGAGAGACTGAGAGAATTGCTGGGGGCCACTTTGAATTGCCCTGGACTTTTGAGACCTGCCCCCTGAGCTGCCAAGGACTGAGGAGACATGGCTGTTTTGCTGGTACTTTGTCTGTCTCTTTTGATGTTGTTTTGCCAGATTTGTCCACTGGTGAAGGACAGTGCTGTTGTTGCAGGGGTCTGGGAACCTTTCTGTTGGTTCAGAAGCCCTGAAGAAGGATTTTCTTGTTGTATGTTTACAGAAATCCTGGGAGAGGGTTTTGCTAATGTTTTCAGGGGTTCTAGGACTGTTCTACAGACAGAGGATGAATTAATGAAGGGACTGGCAATGTATCTTGTGGCCTTGCTAAGCCTTGAACTAAGATTGCTGAGAACTTGCCTCCTGTCAAGATGAAGAAAAGACCTCCATTTGGGTATTAAGTGCTGTGCTTAAACTTGATGTAAGTCTGGGGTAGATTCAATTGTGATCCAGGGGTGGGGAACTTTTGACCTTTTTGTGTTCTATGGTTGAACAAATGAATGTACTTTACTTATGTTTGGAAACTAATCTCCATTTGAGAAGAGGGGCTTTGTGGTGGACTAAATGAAGGTACAGCCTAGGGGTGGAGTAGTATTTAGAACAGGGACTTTGTAATTGATTGAATGATTGGAAGGTCCTGGGGTGGGGTAATACTTGGAGATTATTTAATCACACTTAGTAAATGCTGTATTTTGAATGATGTCATGTTTTGATCTTCTCTGTTCTTGGTTTGTCATTGAATAAAATGGAGAGCACCTATGCTGGTATTCTGAACCTTGGGAAGTTGCCTTTCCTTGGCATTACATTACATTGTGAAAGAAAATACAGACCAAAAACCCACAGAAAAATAAAGTGAGAAATAGTATGCTTTGATCTACAATCAGACTCCATCAGTTCTTTCTCCGGAGGATGAGAGCATTTTTCATCATGAGTCCTTTGGGATTGTCTTAGATCATTGTATGATTGAGAAAAGCTAAGTTATTTTCAGTTGATCATCTTACAGTGTTGCTATTACTGTGTACAATGTTTGCCTGGTTCTGTTCCCTTCACTCTGCATCAGTTCATGTAAGTCTTTCCAGGTTTTTCTGAAAACATCTCCATATTCATTTCTTAAAGCACAATAGGATTTCATCACAATCATTTACCACAACTTATTCATCCATTCTCCAATTGGTGGGTATCCCCTCAATTTTCAGCTTTTATCCACCATGTAAAGAGCTGTTATATTTTTGTACATAGAGTTCATTTTTGATTGCTTTTAGTCTTTTTGGACTATAGACCTAATCGTGGTATTGCTGGGTCAAAGGGTATGCACAGATTTATAGTTCTTTGGGCATAGTTTCAAATTACTCTCCAGAATGTTAACTGTTGTTTCTTTAGGAATGCTAGGGTATGTCATTGTTTGACTAATGTAATAATAACAACAATAATAATAATAGGTAGCATTTGTAAAACACTTTTGTGTTTGCAAAGTGTTTGACAAATATCTCATTTTTTCCCACAGGTAGCATACTTGTATTAGCACTTTTAAAGCACCTTAAGGCTTGAACAGAAAATATTATCTCATTTGAGTCTCCCAATAACCCTATAACGTAGGTGCTGTTACCATCCCCATTTTACGGACGAGAACATTGAAGTTAAATGATTTGCCCAGGGTCTCACAGATGGTGTCTGAAGCCATATTTGAACTTAAGTCTTCCTGACTCCAGGTCCAGTAATCTATCCCCTGCACCACCTAGCATGCCATTACTAATTCTCTCTCCCTTTCTTCTTTGTCTTGTACTTTACCTCCCTACAGTGTACTCTCTGCATACTATATAGCCTGTATAATAGCAATAGCAGTAGTCTAAAGGTACTCCCCAAACCAGTAGTCCTTGGATCAGGGTTAGTTCTTGTGAAAGAACATTAAACTGTCTCTGTAGTATCTGGATGCCCAACACATGGAGAAACTGGTAGAATGTTCCCAGAAGATTCAGTCTTTTTTGCTCAGTATCTGGGCTGAGATAATAGTTCTTTGTCCTAGACAGTCTGACTTAGGATAAGAAATTCCCATGATTCTCTCTGCTTGCCATGCAAATAAATTTGAGCCAGAATACAAGGTAAGCAAAGAAGATTAAAGTCATTTATTTTCCACTCATTTGAAACATTCTAGCCTTTATTGTGTATATCTATCAGCAGCAAAACTCCTTAATTTTGGTTCCGATTTTCTTTTTCTGCTTTTTGGAGAGGGGAAGGTAGGCAAATGTTCTCATTTGTAAAATGGGGATGGTAACAGCACCTACCTTATAGGGTTATTGGGAGACTCAAAGGTTAAGCGACTTGCCCAAGGTCACATAGCTAGTTTTGTGTTACGTGTCTGAGGTAGGATTTGAACTCAGGTCCTCCTGATTCCAGGACTGGTGCTCTATTCACTGCATCACCTAGCCGCCCCTTTGTTCCACATTTTGACCAGCAAAAGCACTATCTCTTTGTATGAGTTATTGCTGTCTTGTTCACCTTCTTCCATCCAAATACCATCTATGATTCTTTCCTCCGAATTTTAATATCTTCCTTTGTTGCAGATAGGTTGAGAACCAATCCCTCACTGCAGTCAAAATTATGCTCACAGCAGTTAAGTAATAACAGTGGGTAGGAAGACCCACGTTCAAATTCTGCCTTACACACTTGGGACTGTGTACAAATCACTTCTCCTTTTTCAGTCTTAGTTTCCCCATTTTACAAATGGGGATGTTAATAACACCTACCTCACTGGGTTGTTCTGAGGCTCAAATGAGATAACATTGCAAACCTTTAAGTGCTAGCTATGACTAGAAGTATGCTGCCGCTAGCTCACATTTCCCTTGTTTTGACTTCCTTTTGCAGTACAGGGTTGTAAAATGAAGAGTACCATTGTAATGGCTCCAGTGTTGTTTGATTGGGAAAAGAATGCTTTCTAGAAATGTTCTAGAAGTGTTTGACAGATCTTTTCCATCGTTTTGGTTTCTTTGTTATTATCTTGGTTTCACTTGGTCTTTGACCTATCCTATTGCTAACTTGTTTATTTCTTCTAGCTAGCTGTTTTATGAGGTTATACTACTCATAATCTTCGACATTTTAAGATTTTATAAATGAGTTTACATTCTAAACTGGTGTTTCATTTGGCTGCTATATCTCTCCCTGGCAAGGAGATTAAGTGCTGGTTTGGTACAGAAGGATGAGTTATTCATAAACTGTTCTTTTGCATCTTCATGTTTTCCCACCTTTGCATAAAAATAAAACTATAAACCCCAATATTAAGCTTTAGCTCATCTGAGAAATGTGGAGATCTAGGTATAACTTTGGCAAGGCAACAAACTGTGATACAGACTTCATGTTCGTGTTTTTTTTTTCAGCTACCCTTGGATATGAAAGATGAAGCCACCAATTCTCTTGGCTCTTGTGATCTGTTCAGTAGTCAGCACAAATCTGAAGTTTGTGTCAAAGCGGAATTCTGGTAAGTTGCTCATTATTGGTCTAGGGGATGTTGTTTGAGCATCAGGAGTGAACCAGTCTCTAATTGTAAGTGTCTTTAACCAACAGTGCTTGCATTCTAGACATCCTGTGAAATTTCACATGGCCTACCTTGGGGAGGGGGGAATATGTTTAGATTTTGGTAAAATTAGTTGCCTAGGGGAACTCTATGTGATATGTGAACTTTGATGGCCCAGCTTTTACAAAAACACATACAGGCACCTAGACAAGGTGCCTTGTTGGAAATTAACTTGCAGATGGGAGCAAACGCTGGCCTGTTGAGCATTCATGAACAAAGATAGTCCTATGAGGCATTAAAGCTTTGGAAAAATACAAATGAGCTTTAATTCCCCACATTTGCCCCAAATGCCTAACGGGCATCAGTCTAAATAAAGCCTCTAAGTTAGGCAGTATTAGCTAATTGCCTGAAGAAGAATTTCTCTAGGAGAGATGACTGTCTCTGGAATGAGGCAATCTGGCAGACAGCCAGGGTCGTGCTAAGAGATTAGCTGTAGTCAATAGACATTCCAATCAACGCTTAATCATTGTTTGATAACACTTGAATGTATATGTCATCTTTCAGTTTTGATTATATATTTTAGCTATAATTACAAACTATACTTGGGAACCTAATAATCGATTTTCTGTCTGTAATCTTTCAAGTAAGACACTGAGAAATGTATTATTCCATGGAAACAAATGATTCAGAGGGGGATGGCTGCTGGCTCCCAGTCCACCATCTCCCAGAAAGGAATTTATATGACTCCTGACTTTCTGATTAAGTGCAAAATCTAGCTAAGAGGGTTCATGTCCATATTTTTTGAAATGATAGATGCTTGAGGGGACTTAGAGCTTGCTTTGTGCTTGGACATTGAAATAGTTGAAGTGTGTCATTATTTTTTAACCAATAATGTATTAAGCTTAATAACACAGATGCCATCCAAAGGATTCTGAAGCAGTAAAGGTAGGGTAATAGGTCAGTGGCTCTCACTCTCTTATAAAGAGAAACACAAACATGGACCTCCCAGTCCTGACTACTTGAACCAGCCTAGTGTGGTCCACAGGCATTGCACACAGCCTTCTGGAGCAGCTTTTCCAGCCTTTACACAATCAGAAACCTTTTTTGCTACTGGATGGAAGGCCGTTAGGGACTTAACATAGGTGTCATCACTACTTTGCACTATCAGATATCCCTCCCTTATTTCCCCTCTCTCCTTCCCCCTGCCCTTTCCCTCTTTTTCTCCCATTCCTCCCTTCCCTACTTTTCTCCCTCTCCCCTCCTCTTTTCTCCCCCCCTCCCTCTCTTTCCATCCCCTCCCCCAATTCTTGTGGTCTCTCATGTAGTGAGCACAAAACTGTATCTCTTCCTTGCTTATAGAGAATATATATATTTTTTATTATTTCCTTAGACTCTTTTCCTTGAGTAACTTTTTCACTTTTAATTTTGCTTTGGATTGACTATCACTGAGATAAAGCAATTGGGGAGATTATCTACCACCAAATGCAACCTATTGAACCACATCCCATTTTCCTCACTTGGTTATATCCTAATGGCTCAGACAGTGTCGGAAAGGAAAAAATGAATTGAATCTTGAAAAAACCGTTTATACTACACTTGTTGGATTCAAATAGAATATATATTCCTCTCTTCCTACCCATACTCTCCTCACCCCCATTAAAGTAGCCTGCCATGTATTCAGGTTGTAGCTTGGAGAAATTATTATTATTATTTTAAATAGTCTTTTATTTTTTCCAATTATATATAAAAACAATTTTTAGCATTCATTTTTTTTTACAAAATTTTGAGTTCCACATTTTTTCCTTCCCCTCCCCCTTTCTTAAAATGGTAAGTAATATAAGATAGGTTTTATATATATATATATATATATATATATATATATATATATATAAAACC
>NW_027187182.1:173348-189511 GCF_028583685.1 Petaurus breviceps papuanus
TTAGTCACAGTTGTGAAAGAAGAAACAGATCAAAAGGAAAAAAAATAAAATGAAAATATATGTTTTGATCTGTATTCAGAGTCTTTTTTTTTTGTTGTTAAGCAATTGGGGTTAAGTAACTTGCTCAAGGTTACATGGCCAGTTACTTCTGGGTGTGGTGCTGAGTATCTGAGCCCAGATTTGATCCCCAGGTCATCCTGACACTGGAGCTGGTACTCTTTACTTGCTGAGACACCTGGTTTCCCCTAACCAATTGGGGTTAAGTAACTTGTTCAAGGTTACATGGCCAGGTGTTTCTGGGTGGGTGCTAAGTGTCTGAGCTTGGGATTTGATCCCCAGGCCATCCTGACACTGGGGCCGGTGCTCTTACTCGCTGTGCTACCTGGCCGTCCTTGCATTCAGAGTCTTAACAGTTCTTTCTCTGGATGTGGATAGCTTTTTCTATCATGATGAGTCTTCGGTCATTGCATTTGCTAAATCTGTCATAACTGGTCATTATACAGTGTTGTTGTTACTGTGTATAATGGTCTCCTGGTTCTGCTCATTTCACTCTTCATCAATTCATATAAGTCTTTCCAGGTTTTTCTGAAGTCTGCCTGCTCATTATTTCTTATAGCACAATAGTGTTCCATTATATTCATATACCAAAGTTGTTCAGCCGTTCCCCAATGGATGGGCATTCCCTCAGTTTCCAATTAGAGAAATGATTATTTATGGGGAGGGAAGCAGTTGTAAAGCAGGTAAGAAGAGTGAATTCTCAGTGGATTTTCAATATGCATTAAAAAGTAGGTACCTTTCACAGTACCCCTTTTGCTGAATCATTTTCAAAGTTTTGAATATCTTTGACTTTCAGTTATGTCCTTTCTGCATGGCTAGGGGGTGGGCTAAGGTATGATCAGCCTTCTGGAATGAAAGTTATCTTGGAAATTTTTTTAACAAGTTCTATTATTGATGTTTGTTGACATCTATTATTGGGAAGGGAGGGGAGGCAAAATCTTAGAAATGCAACTTCTCTGAACCTTAGAGATGTGAACAGATTGGCCCAGAAGCTGGTGTTGAGAGTGGATCAGCTTCCAGGACCACTTTGCTCTCTTTGCATTCCTTTTTTGATTGAGTGCCTCCTTTCATACTTCTTCTAATTGTAACCCAGTGCTTCTGCTCTGCATCACAGGAGCATTGGTGATGTTGGGTAACTGGGGCATTATAATCAATTCCCTTTAAAGAACTTTCAATAGGGTCAGCTAGGTGGCATAGTGAATAGAGCACCAGCCCTGGAGTCAGGAGGACCTGAATTCAAATCTGGACTCAGACACAACACACACACAAAATCTAGCGGTGTGACCTTGAGCAAGTCACTTAACTCCAACTGCCCTGCCTTCCACCTCCAAAAAGCAAAAAAAAAATGAGCATTCAACAATATCCAATAGGAAACCCTTCCTGAATATTTTTCAGTATTGCTCAGTTGAAAGGAAGTTTCCTGGGGTTTGGATAATTGAAGAGCTCTAAGTACAAATCTATATTCTGGTTGATATGAAACTGGGACAGGACATGTTATTTTGTTGCTAAAAGGAATGACTCCTCCTGTTGATGCTGTTTCCTTCTGTCAATGCCTTCTCCAAAAATTATAGCCATAAAATAGGAGTTCTCTAGCTGTGGTCTAAGAATTTGTTTTTAATTTGATAACCGTATTTCAGCATAGGTAGTTTCTTTTGTAATCCTAGACATCTTATTTAGTTAAAAACATTACTCTTAGAAAGGTCCTATAGGTTTCACCAGCTTGTCCGATGGTTACCTTGACACAAAACAGTGTGAAGAACCCTTGCCTTAGTGGGTCGCCTGGAGCACCATGAGGTTAAATGAATTGTCAAGGAAGTTTGTGTTAGAGTTGGGACTTGACCCCTGCTCTTTCAAGTCCTGAGGTCAGTTCTCTAGCTACTGCACCACAGAGGTCTTGTTTCTTTCCCTTCTAAGTCATAAGTTTTATAATCAGTCAATCAAAAGGCATTAATTGAGTGCTTTCTTTTTTTTTAAAAGCAATTGGGGTTAAGTAACTTGCTCAAGGTTACACAGCCAGGTGTTTCTGGGTGGGTGCTAAGTGTCTTAGCCCAGATTCGATCCCCAGGTCATCCCGACGCTACCTGGCCACCCTGTATTGAGTGCTTTCTAACCCTAACCCTAATTGCGCTAAACTCTGAGGATACAAAAAAAGATTAAAACAGTCTCTTCCCTCAAGGAGCTCAGAGTTTAATGGAGGAGACAACACAGAATAGTTAGGAATTACAAGATATGTAGAGACTTGTTGTTCAGTCATTTTTTTAGTCTTTTCTGACCCTTTGTGGCCCCATTTCCCCATTTGTGGTTCTCTTGGTGAGGGTACTGGAGGGGTTTGCCATTTGCTTCTCCAGCTCATTTTACAGATAAGGAAACTGAGGCAAATATAGTAAAGTAACTTGCTTGGGGTCACACAGCTAGCAAGTGTCTGAGGTTGGCTTTGAACTCAGGAAGATGAGTCTTCTCAACTCCAGGCCAGGTGTTCTGGGTACAGAGTAGATGGGAGGTAAGCTGAAAGAGGAAGACATTAGTAACTGGAGGGATTAGGAGAATCTTCTAGAAGAGGTCAGATTTGAGCTGACTTGAAGGAAGCTGGAGGAATAAGAAGTCCAGCCATGGCGGAGAGCCAGTGGAAAGGCATAGAGCTCAATGATGGAGTGTTCTATACAAGGGTCAGCAAAGAGGCCAGGGTAGTTGGATTATATCAGTGATGATGGAGACTAAGGTGTAAGAAGATTACAGGGAGGAGCCAGGCTGTGAGGATGGTCCATTGCCAAATAGAAGACCTTTTATTTGGAGACAATGGAGGCAATTTGGAGGCCTGACAGCAATGAGGAATGCCTAGACTTTATTGATGAAAGAGGGAAAGTAGTCCGAGCTGTGGTTTAGGAAAATCCCTTCTGCAACTCTCTTGAGGCTTGATTGAAGTGGGGAGAGATTTCATGTAGGGGAACCTGATTTGGAGACTAGTTTCAGTACCTGAGGTGAGAGGAGATGGCTTGAACTGTGTGAGTGCAGAAGAGAGGAATAGCATGTGAGATGTTGGGAGATTAATAATGATGCCCATAGTAATCACCACCTGTAGTTACCTGGAGCCAAATGTGAAGTCTTTTAGAATGATCTGGGGCTTCATCTTGATAAATGGAGATGCTAGTGGGTTCTGCTGAGTATAGGAGCCAAGAATTATGGAGCTGTTGGACCTTCCTTGTCAAGCAACATAATACTGTGGAAAGAGAACCTGGGTTTAGATCCCACTTCTGTTGCTTACTGCCAATGGGAACTTAGACAAGTCCTTTCCCCTCCCTGGGGCTCAGTTTCCACACCTGTGAAGTGAGTGGTTGGGCTACATGGTCTCTGAAGACCCTTCTAGTTCTGGATCTATAATTCTGTGTGTGGCCTTGGGCAAGTCCTTTTCCCTCCCTGGGGCTCAGTTTCCTCCTCCATAAAATGAAGGATTTTGACTAGATGGCCTTCTAGCTTTGGACCTAGTATATGATCCTGGACAAGTGACTTTTCCTCCTTGTGCCTCAGTTTCCTTTTCTGTAAAAGAACAATGTTAGATTAAAGGGCCTCAGGTCCCTTCTGTGTCTCCATCGATTATTTTATGGTTCTATGACTTAGGAAAGGATGGAATTTTTTTCCCCATCTTACACTTATTTCTGGAAACCCTGCAGAAACAAAAGGAGTATACATGGTGTACTACAAGCAAGACCATCCAGTCTGCTTGGGAAAAGAGCTGAACCAGCTCTGGGCTGCAGCTGGGGCCAGGTTACATTCAAACTTACTACAAAAATGCAAACCAGTTAATTTCTAGGACTGCTGAATAGTGTGGGATGGGTTTGCATTTGAGTTTTGTTCTGTTTTCTTTTTTGGTTTTTGCAGAATTCTCATGCAGTAGGAGTGTGTGTTCTTGTGCTATCCCTTGTGTTCTTTGTGATTTAAATCCTTTCAATTCTCCCTGAAACAAATATTCTTGAGAGTATATTCTCTCTTTCTCTGTCTCTCCCATGCTCATTTTACAGCTGAGATGAATGAACTGAGGCCCAGGGAGTAGAAGTGACTTGACCAAGGTCACACATAAGATCCTAGATTTAGAACTGGAAGGGCCCTCAGAGACCATCTAGTCTAACCAACCCCCTCACTTTATAGGTGGGGAAATTGAGGCCTGGGCTCTCACCAGTAGGGATAGGAGTAGTCATAAAAGGCTTCATGGGGCTCTGGCTTAGAGAGGGAGAGATACTCTAGGCAGGCCTTGAAGGATTGGGTAAGACTTAAATAAGTGGGGAAGAGGGTGCTCCAGTGGTGAAAGAGACATTAGATCATACTATTTTAGATTTGGAAGGGACGTCAGAGATAATCTAGTCCAGCATTTTTTAAACTCTAGGTCATGAGTGGAAAAAGCTTAAGAAGCACTGATTTGTGTCCAATAGAGAAATGAGGGAGGGGCCATGGTACATGGAGGAGAGGGGACAATTTAGAGACTGATGACTAGAGGGGAGGAGTGTGTGTGTATGTGTGTGTGTGTGTGTGTGTGTGTGTGTGCATGTGTGTGTGCTCCCATGTTCCCACCCACCCATGCCCCCATGTCCACCCATCTAGTTATTGTTAGGACACTGTGTCAGTCTGATGTCAGGTTAGTATTAGAGTTCAAACCTCATGGATGAACTTGGGAAATCCTAGGCATGCATTGACCATTGGACTTCAGAGACCTGGCAGTGAAGCTGATGCCTTGCTCATCGCAACAGACAGCTAGAGCTATTGGATGGTAGCTGTGACACGAGGCATATATCATCAGTGGGTTGGCTTATAGAAGGTAAGCTCCTCTAGGAGCAAGGACAGTTTTGCTTTTGTCTCTGTATTCCTTAGCATGTAGCAGGTACTTAACAAAAAACTTAGTGAATTGAATTAACTTCACATCTTTATTACAAGGTAGGGTTGTGGGAGGGGGGGAGAGAGAGCCTTTGGAAAGAAAAGAAACCTCGATAGAACAATTGACCTAGAATAGACCTCCCCATGAAATACTGTTAAAAGCCCAACTTCTTTAAATCAGTGAATTCTTTTAATTGTGAAAATTCACGGACAATTGAACTGATTAAAATATTTGATATATTAGGAACATTGGATCTCAAAGAATGATTTCAGATAGAGAACTGTTTAAATGATGGAGGTATTGTGGCGTGGTTCGAGGGTTATTAGTCTAGGTATCAGGAGACCTTGACTCTGCCCCTCACCTTGTGACCTTGGGCAAGTGACTTCCCCTGTCCCAGCCTCAGTTTCCTCATTAGTACAATGACGAAGTTGGACTAAATGCTTTCCAAAGTCCTTTCCAGCTATCCTGTTTTATAATATAATTTCTGAGAGAGGCAGTGTAGCATAGTCAGAGGGCACTGGACTCAGAGCCAAGAAGATAAAAGTTCAAATCCCACCTCAGACATTTTGACTTGGGGCAAGTAAATTATTCTCTCTGGGCCTCGGTTTCCCCATCTTTAGAATGAGGGTTGGATTCTATGGCCTCTGAGGTTTCTTCTTTATCTATTTGTGATTCTGTGGTCTAAATGCAGATGCTACTCAGAACCTGTCTTTGATTCTTTGTTGCCCATGTGGGAAAGGGAATAATAAAGCAGTAAGAACAAATTGAACACTTATTTAATTTTGAGGTTTGTATTTGTGTTCCTTTGTTCTCTGCTGCCTTGGAAGGCAAGAGTGTGAGTGTATCTGCTAGTCTGCAGTGTTAGTCTTAGAAAAAAAAAATTGACAACAGCAAAAGGTTTATGAATGAAGAATGACCCCAAAATTCAAAATCAAACGCATAATGGATCTGAGGCATTTCTGGCCGCGCTTGCCCATGTTGCATTGCATAACTTCACTGCAGCCTTGGTTCTGAACACAAAGCATGTGCACTTTGTGCCACACATGCCATCACACCCAGGCAGCACCAGTGAACACTGCCGAAATGCAAAAGGGATCATGAATGAAAACAGTTTAAGAAGCCTTAGTGTAGTATATGGAGGGATTTGGGGTAGCTGCGGTTTCTTCAGCAAGGATTTTATTTCCATTCAATATCTGTCTATCCATGGTACCTAATTGGGAACATATGTGGGTATCATCATTCTTGGGTCTATTGGTCCAAATATTCTTGCTTAAACAACATTCCATAAATACAACCTGAACAAATAGTACCCCTCTTCTCACAAACCAGTGCCTACTCTGGTAGGTAGCCCTGTTTAGAAGATCTAAGTCTCAGTGGGTTGAGATTGAATTCCTCACCTGATCTGCAGTGGGAAAGAAAACCAGAGTCAGAGCCAGGGTGAATAGAGTATGTCCATTGCTTCTTTTTTCCTTCACAAGGAGGAATCTGTCCAAATAGCCCTTATATTAAAAAGGACATGGAGATTGGCTTTTTTTTCAGGGACCAGCAAGGAGGCCTTTTCTGATTCTCTCACCCCAGGACCCAATTTTCCAGAGCCACCAACTTTTTCATTGGAGCCCATCCTAACCTGCTCATGCCCTCACTTAGAACACGCCTCAAGTAATGCCATCAGCTCAGCTCTGATGGTCCCTTTCTCTGGCTTGCATAGGTAAACTCACTGTTAACCAGCTGTCTGTATAGTTTCTTCGATGTTCTTCATAATTATTGGGGCCATTGTAGGTGATGGGGACAGAGATGAATGCATGCCATCTGTTGCTGAGTGCCTCTGGTGGTACCTCTCCTGGAACTGTCCCCTGCCTGTCTACAGAACATTCCTCTTCTTTTCCCTAAGATCCTCTCATGTTTTGATTGTTTATTTCAGGCTGGAACAAAGACTAATTCTGCATTGCTATTCTCTCCTTTCCCCCACTTTTTATTTTATTTTAAGCAATAACACTATGTCAGATGGTACAAGTGGAGAACAGCCCTGCCTAATAGTTCTGCAACTGGAAGGAGCCAAATGCATGATGGGTTGGACAGGATGGCTGCTGAGCTGCCTTCCAGCTCCCCAACCCTGTGCTACTGTGATTCTGTGATTGGTTATGAGAACACGAACTCCTCCCTGTCCACAGTTAAGCTCTTTTTCCCCCAGCCTTCTTCTAAAATCACTTTGTTAGGACTTAGCATGGGTTGATGCCTCTGGGCTCCCTCCTCCACAAAGCAAGAACCTGTCCGTGCCTGTCTCGTTGTGCTTCCTTGTCAGATTAGGGTCGTAGGACTGCGCTTCCAGAGCTGGAAGGCACTCCATAGGCCTTCTAGTCTAGGACGACTTCAACTTTTTCCACTCTCAATCCCTTCAGTCCTTCTTAAACTGTGGGTCATGGCCCCATATGGGTTAAGAAGCACTGAATTAGTCCAACCCTGTTACTTTATAGAGGAGGAAACTGATGCCCATAGAAGGGAAGGGACTTGCCTAAGGTCACCCAGGTGACTTCAGATCCAACCCTCTTCTTACTACACCACACCATCTCGTTACTTGCTACCATTGTAGGTATGACTTTAGCCAAGTCACTCTTCTTTCTGGTCCTCAGTTTCCTTATCTTTAAAATGAGGGTGTTGAACTAGCTGGTCTCTGAAATCCCTTCCAGATTTAACTCCTGTGATCCTAAATAACTGGTAAATACCTTACATGCCTGGGACTGTGTGGATAGATTTATACTTCACCTTTTGGGGGTTGAATATAAAGCCAAATGGTGTGATAGGAAGAGTGTGCAACTTGCAGTTAATCACCAAGCATTTCTGAGACCTCTGGTTTGTGCCAGACACTGCCCTAGGTGGGTGCCACGAGATACTGAAACAGCAATGAAACTGTCCCTGCCCTCAGGGAGCTTCCATTCTTTGGGTAGGAATGACATAGCAGTTATTGGGTAGCACTTCCAAATATACACAAAACAAGTATACAGAAATGAAAACCAAGGTAATTGGAGGAGAAGGCTATAGTAGCCAGGGTGGTCAGGAGGCTACTCTCTGTGTGACCTTGGGCAAGTGTTTTCCTCTCTCTTGCTTATGTTACCCCAATTGAGGAAGTTGTATCTTCCATCCCTTTGTATCTGCCTCACATGCAACTTTTGCCTCTTCCATTAGAATGTGTGCTCCTTAAAGTCAGGGCCTGTATTTGATTTTTCTTTGTATCCTCAGCACCTGCTACATAGTAAGGGTTAATAAATGTTTATTTATGATCTCCCCCAGCCATTACATTTTAGGAGTCGTCTTCATTTTAACCTTATGCTCAAAGTGAAATGTGCTCTGTGTTTTGAGAGCTTTCTCCTAGACCCCCAGTGCTTTGAGATCTTTTTCTCAGTGCTCTGATACCTTCCAGAACCTTGGCATTGCTGCCCCTTACCACCCAAGCCAGTGTCTTCCCCCAAAGTTCCCAGTATTTGCTGGATCATCGGAGAGGGATTTGCCTTTCCCCCAAAGTCCCCATTATTTGCTGGGTCGGTGGAGAGGGACTCACCAGTCTCCCCATCTGCCTTTTGACTCTCTTTTTGTACTTCCTGGCTGGAGCTGTTGTTGTCTTTTCTCCAGCAAAGCCTTTGATTAGACCTGGCCATAGTTGAGCGAAAACACTGTTAATTTGAATTGAGGATTTAAGAGGTTTAACTGAGTGGAAAGCTGGATTAAATATTGAACACAAAGTGAAAAACTCCCATATGGTGAAAGGGCTCCCCTGGAAATATTTATTCTAAGTCCTGCAGCCAACTGTCTCTCTTTGCCCCCATAATTTTATATTTCAAGGTGAGCTCATGCATTGAACGCCATTCCAAGAGTGGCGGTGACCAAAGGTGAAGTTAATTGCCCTGTGGGAGCCAGCAAGTTCAACTTGGAACATTCCTAGGGCCTTTGATCATTGGTTGTCAAAAACAACACTTGTTTGGGGATTAGGTTTTCTATCTGACAAGGCTTTTTTTGTTGCCCAAACGTTGGCTTCGAAGTGATTTGCTGTCCAGCTGGTGTCTGACTCGGCCTGCCACTCCTCTCCTCCAGGTGAGCCAGGGGAGAGAATAGATGGCTCTGTGGGCTGCCCTTTTTGCCTCTTTTCTGTGTAGCCATGGACACCTTTTGTTCCTCTGTCCCCAGCTCTCAGTGATTTGGTTTGTCATCTCCTTAGTGTTGAAGGACTTTGCCAATGGGGACCAAGTGGTCCACAGGGGTCTTGGGGCAGGGTTTCACATTCCCATTACCTTGGCACAGGCATCATCTCCACCTGTTGAGCATCACTGCTTTGCCCACCACGTAGATAATCTGTCTTATTTACGTGGCTTTGAATGTCCGCTTGGGAAGGCTACCAGATTTTCCCCACCACAAACCAGGGGATGCATTATTTTACATCACTTTGCATAAATTACCATGTTGATTTTTTTTAGAAACCCATGGGTTACAGGTTAATTTACATAGACCCAAGCATTCAGAAAGCTCACCTCAGTACTTGTCATGCAAAATGAAATAAATCAGGGAGGCCTAAAGCCACCTTAGTTAAGTTAAATGTTTTGGGCCACTCTTAGAGGAGAGACCCATAGAGAACCATGTTATCATGGGACTTTTATAGATTTCTGTAATGTGAGCTGGAAATGACCAATCGAGGCCATTTAAGCTAACCTCTTATCTAAGGTTTGACATTCTGACAGATGATCATTCAATGTCTACTTGAAGACTTTTACTGACAGTGAGCTCACTTTTTTGAGAATCGTTCGTTTGTTTCAGTAACGTCCAACTCTCTGTGACCCCATTTGGGATTTTCTTGGCAAAGATGCTGGTGTGGTTTGCCATTTTCTTTTCCACCTCATTTTATAGATGAGGAAACTGAGATAGGGTTAAGTGACTTGCCCAGGGTCACAAAGCTAGAACGTGTCTGAGTTCATATTCGAACTCAGGTCTTCCTGACTCCAGGCCTGGTGCTTTATCCACTGTGCCATCTAGCTGGTCTTTTAATTAGTTCTGGATTTAACTAATTCCAAAGGCTTTTTCCTGTATGAAGCTGAAATCTGTCCACCTGTTATTTCTACCCACTGGTTGTAGTTATCCCTTCAGGAATTACACAGAGTTAGTTTAATCACCCTTCTATCTGATATCCTTTTAGATGTTTGAAGACAGTGACTATCAAGCATTCAATCCAATTTTTAAAAAATTCATCATGTGAATTTATTTCAAGTCAGTCTGGTCTATGATTACAAATTGATTTTGCATCTTCTTCACTGAAAACATGAAATTGAAATTCTAAATACAGCAATCTGCCTATGCAACAAACCACTATAAACTACAAGGTCTGATGGGAAAGAAAATATTTGTTTGAGTCAGCTTTAGGAAAAAACCTTGAAGTATGAAAAGACATGGCATATCTTATTTCCAATTAATTAAGCACCTACTGTGTGCCAGGCACTGGAGCATATATTCACTAAGCCTGAACTATTCCCTGAAAGCAGGGACCATTGTGAAGATATGCTAAGAGAAAATTGGAGAGTATTCCTAGAAAACAAGACTTTGGGGAGCTCTGCTTTTCATATTTGCCCGGGAGACCTCTGCCATCACTACCTTCCAATGTACCCTCTGTATTCTTCCCCAAGTAATCTTCCTAATGAACTGGGCTGATCATATTACTCTTATGCTCAAACATCTTCAGTGCCCCCTTCCCTTCAGTGCTTACTGAATAAAGCAGAAACTCCTGACGAGGGAATATGAAGAAATGGAAAGGGTATTAGAATTGGAATCAGAGGCTCTGAATCCTGGCTTTGTTATTTATTACCATTGTGACCTTGGGCAAGTCAGTTCACCTCCCTGGGCATCACTCTCCTCAATTGTAAAATGAAGGAGTTGGGCTCTATGAACTCGTAAGGTCCATTAAGGCTTTAGATCTAGATCCTTGGCTCTGGTCTTCATGACTTTTTGCTCTCTGCTTCCAACCTACCTATCCTTATCTTATACTCAGGAACAGTCTCATTTCTGTCTTTATCTCTCCAGTGTCCAACATAATGCCCGACACAGAATGGGTGCATAATAAATGCTTATTGATTGGTTGATTCTCCTTTTCACATCATGTTGAATGAATACTTGTTGGGGAGGGTTGTAGAGAGAGTTCATTTTCATAAATAGGTTGGACTAGAGGGTTTCTGAGGTCCCTTCCAACTGAAGTTTTGTCAATCAACATTTGAGTCAAATTGACCTTGTCAACAAACATTTCAAGTCAGCAAGCATTTATTAAGTGCTTACAGTATGCCAGGTACTTGAGCCCTGTTCTGTTCCTTCCCTTTCTCATCTCCATGCCTTTGCTCACCCTGTGCCCTGGCCCTGGGATTGTTTCTATTGCAGAGTATACCACCCTTTAAGACGGCACCCCCTCTATGAAACCTTCCAAGCCACAGCCCCCACCCCAAGGTGGAAGTGAATTCTTCCCTCTCCAAATTTCTTCTGACATTTTGCCATGACTTCTCCTTTTCCCTCTACCACATTCTACCCCATATTGCTTTTTGTATGTGTTCTCCCATCCTCAATTTGCTTGTAAGTTCTTGAGGGTAGAGGTCCAGTGTCCCAATGCCAAACAGAGTATCTCATATATACATACATACACACATATACATATGTGTATGTATATACACGCATACATACACTCATATATATATACATACATACATATCTCTTTCTCTATTTATCTGTCTCTCTATCTATTAGGTGAGTCAGTTCAGTTCACACAATCACAAACATTCTGAGAGACCATCTAGCCCAGCCTGCACTAGAACAAGAATCCTCCATATGTCACATCTAGAGAGTAGTCAACTACTGGTGAGGGGAACCTCACTACCTCCTAAGGCAGCCTCATTCAATTTTTGGATAGCTTAAATTATTCTTAATTATTAGGAAATTTTTCTTTGCATCAATCCTAAATTATGCACCTTGTAATTTCTACTCATTGTTTCTAATTTTGCCCAGTGGAGGCAAACTGGTCTAATCTTTCTACATGACAGCCCTTCAGATATCTGAAAAAAAGCACACCAAACCACCCTATCCTTCCCTCCATCCCAGTCTTCTCTTGTCCAGGCTAGTAATCCCCAGTTCTTTCAACCCATTCTCCCATTCTCATATGATATGGTCTCAAGGTCCCTCGCCATTCTGTATCTTCTCCTCTTGACGCTTTATAGCCTATTGATGTCCTACCTAAAATGTGAGGTACAGAACTGAACATACAGGACTCCAAATGTGGCCTGACCAGTCAAAGCCCAGCAGCATCATTTCTTCTCTACTCTCAGGCACCATGATGCTCTTAAGGCAGTCTAAAATTGCTTTCCCTTTCTTGACATCTGTATTGCATTCTTTTTTTTTTTTTGGAGGGGGGAATGTAAGGCAGTGGGGGTCAAGTGATTTGCCCAAGGTCACACAGCTCATGTGTCAAGTGTCTGAGACCGGATTTGAACTCAAGTCCTCCTGACTCCAGGGCTGGTGCTCTATTTACTGCACCACCTAACCATCCCTGTATTGCATTTTTGATTGAATTGAACCTCCAGGTCAACAGACATATATTAAGTAGCAACCACGTGAGAATACATCACTGTACTCAGGGTTAAGGATACAAAAATAAAATAGTCCCTGATCTCGAGGAGTTTACATTTTAATAAGGGGATAAAACATAGACTTAGGTAAGTGAATGTAAGTTAAGTTGAGGAGAGAGCGTACAGACTGTTGGAGTGATGCTGTGGCCTAGAAGATAAGTCTGGGGGGGGGACAATGTCAGCTTAGACTTGAAAGAAGCTTGGGGATAGAAGAGAGGAGGTACAGTCTGTGCAGAAGCACAATTATGGAAGATGGAACATAGAATTTGAGAAACAACCAGTGGGCCATTTCAGCTTAATAAATGTATATTGGCTCAAATAGAATTGTTTAATTTCTGACCTTGCATTTCAGATTCCAGTTTAGAGTTTATTTGATTTTGGAGATAAGGATAAGAGACATCACTCTCTGGTCAAGTATCCTGAAAAAGCAAAGTATCAAAAAAGAGAAAAAAGAATGACTGTGCATGTGGGGGCATGGCAAATTAACTCTGAGGGTGATGGGAGAGGCATTATGGTATCATTGAAAGGGCACTAGATCTGGACGTAGAGGGGGTGGTTGTTGTTCAGTTGTGACCAAGTCTTCATGACCCCATTTGGGTTTTTTGGTTTTTGTTTTGTTTTGTTTTTGGCAGATGAGAAAACTGAGGTAGACAGGGTGAAGTGACTTGCCCAGGGTCACACAGATATTAAGTATGTGACACTAACTTTGAACTCAGGAGGATGAGTCTTCCTGATTCCCAACCCAGTGCTCTATCTGCTGCAGCTGCCCCTGGGGGCAGAAGACCTATGTTTGAATATTGCCTCTGACACTTAACTACTTGTGTGATGAGAGAAGTTGCTTTATGTTGATGTGTTTTAGTCTCCTTATCTGTAAAATGGAGGGGTTAGCCAAAATGGCCCCTGAGGTCCCTTTCTTCTTTAGTTTTATGATACTATATGTGACTTTGGGCAAAACATGTCACCTTCCTGGGCCTCAGTTTCCTTCTCTGTAAAATGAGGATATTGAACCTCTGAGCTCCTTTCCACCTCTAGCTCTAGGATCCCATGACCTCTTAACCCCAATTGCCCTCCAAAAAAAAAAGATTTTCATCATGAGCCTCACTTTGCATTGTGTACAATGGTGGGAAAAGTCTGGTTACTCAAGCTTGCTAAGAGTTGGAATTCTAATAAATCTTTCCAGATCTTTCTGCTCAGGTTGGGAAGGTGGGTGAAGGATGGTAGACAGAAGGTGAGATGGCTCCTGTGGATGGCTAGGGTGTGAAGCATGAGCTGAAAGCATGTGAGTTATGGCCTGAGTGGCTAGTATGCAGGGGTGTGGTGATAAATGTTTAACAACAAGCTCTCCAAAAAATTGTATGTGTGTGTTGTTGTTCAGTTGTTTCACTTGTATCTGACTCTGACTCCATTTGGGGTTTTCTTAGCAAAGAGCACTGGAGTGGTTTGCCATTTTCTTTTCCAGCTCATTTCACTTAAGTGATTTGCCCAGGGTCACACAGCTAGTCTATATCTGAGGCCTGATATGAATTCAGGTCTTCCTTACTCCAGACCCAGTGCTCAATCTACTGTGACCCTTAACTGTCCTATGTAAACATGACATGTGCATTATTAACATTTTCTCCACCACTTTCTTAAATCTAGACAATCAAAATAATTTAAAAAAAACCCTGACTTGTAGAGTTTGCCAATTTCCAAGGCATAAACTCTCATGTGGAAAATTTCCCAGCTGGCTCTTGTGAGCTGCTAAGAGTTGACCCTAGCCTACCATGATCTGTGTGACAGCATAAAAAAGTGATTGGACTTGGTATCTGAGACATGACTTGATATCCTGGCCTTGCTGCTTAGTGACTGTGTGACCCCTAGGCAAGTCACTTTTCTCTAAGCCCAAGCTTCCTTGCTTGTACTCTTTACCCCATGGCACCATTTTGAGAAACTGGTTTTGTAAACAATAAGTCACTGTCTCAACTCAGCTTTCTGATTCTCATTATTGCTATCACTGTTCTATATAGTCCTCCTCATGCCCTAGGTAGGACTGTTGTCATGGCCCCCCTCCCATCTCCTCCTCCCATTTCCTCTGATCAGAGCTGGATCTTCTAGAAATGATTGCTTGCCTTGGTACTGAAAGTTAAATTGATCCAAGTAACTGAGTCACCCCTTGGGTATACAGTTTATCATTTTATTGTCTCTTACCCTTTCAAACCCCATCGATCATTTACTCTCTAAGCATGCTTAGTGTTTCTAATAGGCTAATGGGAAGGCAAGCAATATATTACTCTGGAGATGAATCAGGAAAGGAAAAAAAAACCCAAGCACTTGGCAAGATTTATATTTAATTTTCAGGTAGTCACTGATTGTGGTTGACCATGGAGGGGAAGGGGAGGGGCAGGGTCAACTATGAAATTGACTTGTTTATGCTCCAGGGCTTTCTCTCTTCCTATTTAGCATTTGCTTAATTTGCCAAGGGATTAAGATTCCCTGGTTTCTTCCAATAGAGAGGCTGGAATACCATGTGTTGTGTATTTTGTGGAGGGGATTCTTGTTGGAGGGCTGGTTGGACTGATCTGTGAGGGGCCTTTAGACCTAGAGTTTCTGTAAAATGATCTGGGCCAGTACAAATGCCACCATCCCCATTTCCTTCCTTCCTTCCTTGCTTGCCTTCTTGCTTTTTGGAGGGCAATTGGACTTAGATGACTTGCCCAAGGTCACACAGCTAGTTTGTGTGTGTGTGAAGCGTCTGAGGCCGGATTTGAACTCAGGTCCTCCTAACTCCAGGGCTGGGCTCTATTACCTGCACCATCTAGCCACCCTACCATCCTCATATTCAAATGAGGAAACAGACCCCAAGAAGTACAGTTACTTGTATAAGGTATGGACCCGAGCAAGTACTTGAATGGGTATCATCTGCCTCCCTGTGCATTTCCTCAGCACTCCTGCCTTGCCTTTCTCTTCCAGGGACATCCAAGATAGGCAGTAAATATTAGTAATAATAAGTAGGCAAAAAATTGTAAATTGTAAACAGGCAAAAAATATTTCTCAGGCCTATGCCTACCTTGGTCCTAGGCGGGAAGATGTGATGTTTCTCCTCGGTCACCTACTAAGTGCTTAATAAATGCTCCTTGACTTATCTTGACTTCCAAGTCTGTAAGTCTAGTCTTATTCCCTCTCTCCTGAGTTCCAGCCCTAGAACTCCAACTAGATGTTCTGTAGGCTTCTTTAATTCAGTATGTCCAAACCGGCACTCCTTAACTCGCCAGAACTGAGAAGAAATTCTTCTCTTCTTCCTATTCTGGAGAAAGCTAAGACCCCACTCTTTTGATGGGTAATTAATTGCCTTTCTAAACCCTTATTTCTGGAGAGGCCTCGGCATTGTTGTACTTCACTCACAGCCTGACTTTCCCACTTCTCCTTGTCCTCTCCTAACCCTTATTTTCCATCTGTCCTTTTTGTGATATTGGCCTTGGTGGTGATGTTGGCTTTGGTGTGGGCATTGGGATGTTGGGTTTTTGGAGTATTGGTGCTGGCATTGGGGTGTTGCCAGTGTTGGTGTTGATGTGTTGGGGTTTTAGAGTGTTGGTCTTGGCTTTGGTGTTAGCATTGGGGTGCTG
>NW_027187182.1:189521-217573 GCF_028583685.1 Petaurus breviceps papuanus
GGTTTTAGAGTGTTGGTCTTGGCTTTGGTGTTAGCATTGGGGTGCTGCTGGTGGTGGTGGAGTTTTGGAGTGTCGATGTTGGCATGGGGTGTTGGAGTGTTGGTGTTGGCATTGGTGGCAGGAACAGCATTGGCATTGTTTTTGCTGTGAGCTGCTAGAGAGTAGGAAGTGTCTTGTTTCCTCGTGTTTGTTTCCCAGCTGAATAGCAGAGTAGTAAATGCTTAAATACTTTATTTATGTCAAGCCCACCCTTCCTCTAAATTTACCTGTTTCCCTTTAAGCCACCACTATCCTTCTAGTTGCTCAGATTCCCTATTTCAGTACCACCTTGATTCTTTACCCCCCAATCATTTGCCAGATCTTAGCAGGGCTATCTCTGTGATATCTTTCATCTGTCCCTGGACTGGTCTCTCCAGTCACATAAGCAGCATTTTACCACTCATAATTCAGGCCCTCATCATTTCTTTCCTGGATTTATGACATGGTCTCCTAATTGGTCTTCCAGCCTCTGTGTTTTTTCCTTTCCAAGCCACAGCTGCCAAATTGTTCTTCCTAAAGCACGTGTCTGACTATGTTGCTCCCTTGCTGCTCAGAAAGCATCAGGTACTTCTACTTTCCTCCAGGACAGCTACAAACTCCTCTGCTTCTTATTTAAAGCCTCTCACTGTATGGCTCCAAGCTATTTTTCCAGACTGATTACGCATTACTCCTCCCCACACACTCTACAGTCCAGCCAAAATAAACTACTTGCTGTTCTTGAACATAGCATTCCATTCCCTTCCTACATATCTTTGTAGACTTTCCCCTATGCTTGCTTTTCCTCCTTACTTCTGTCTTGTATCCCTAGTGTGCTTAGAGGCGGGCAAAACTTGGGTGCCCCTTCCTACAGGAAGTCTTTTCTGATCATCCCCCCCCAAGTTCTTAGTGCTCTCCTATCTCCTTGAAATGGCTTTCTATCAACTCCATATTTATTTTCCATTTATTTTCTTATTTGTGTATATGTTGTCCCATCTCTCCCCACCTTAATTAGAATATAAGCTCCTTAGTGGAAGGGTCTTCACAACTCTATCATTTAGAAATCTGCTTAAAAAATACCTAGTCACTTCAATTGATTGGAATCAAGATAGGTAAGCCTGAGCTGCCTCTATGTAGACTTGACCCCCTTATGGCACAGACATACAATAAAACTTGCCATTCCTTGTAAGCCCTGTTGTATTGATATGCTAGCCATGATATGTACCTCTTCAAACACAGAAGCGCTTGGAACTTGTTTGTCTGGGTCTAGCTGTGTCCTTTTCTCCTGACCATAGACATGCTTCTCAGGCAGCTGGCCAAGGTTCGGCATGTTATCTGTGGTCCATAGAACAGAGATGCTAACAACCTCACCTAGGGATAGAATCTATGGCCTAGACCTCATAAGCACCGTATGCTGTCTAGCTGAGCTAACAAATTGGCCACTGAAGAAGGATCAAGGGGAATATCATTATCAATACATCTCACTGATATGAAAAGTGGACTCTAATCTTTAAAAAAATAATGCTTTCATTGAACACAAACCTATTTTCTGTCTTTCCTACCTCCATACCATCCAATCTCTGTCCCCAACTGGAGGGGGAAAAAAAAAGAAGACACAACTCTTGTGGCAAATATGCATGGTCAGATTCCCATGTTGGCAATGTCCACAAATGTGCATCTCATATAAAGGTAAGGGAAGGCTATTGTGTTGTAAGAAATGATCCAGGAAACATGGAAAGACTTTTATGAAGTGATGCAGAGTGAAATGAGCAGAACAAGGAGAACAATCGCTGTAATAACAGCCTTATAAAGACAGCTTTGAAAAATTTAAGAACTTGGTTATCAGTGACTATCACTTTTTCCAATGGAATAAAACATGAGAGTGGGCAATCCAGACCACTGAACTGATAAGATCGCTGAGATTATATAGAGAGAAGGCCAAGAATGTTCCAGATTGTTGGTATAAGATTTACCGAAAGGACCTTATGCTGGTTGGAGTGAGAATTTGATACAACTAATTGGAGATGGAGAAAGGGAGTGTGTGGTTGTATTAGGCCTTTTACCTTTTAGAGCAGAGATTCGCACTCCTTTTTGTGTCTTCCACCCCTTTGGCACTCAGATGAAACCTGTGGAGCCCTTCTCAGAATACTGTTTGTACAGAATTAAAAGAATCACTAGATTTCAATGAAAAAATAAAGGTCAATGAAAAGAGACGTAATTTTTTTTCCTCATTCAAGTTCATGGACTCCCTGAAATTTATCTGGGGTCTATAGAACCCAGATTGAGAGCCCCTAGTCTAGAAATTCTGTCAAGTAAATGATCAAGTATGAACATATATATGTAAGGTACCAGTTCAGCTGTTGTTGATGGAGGCAACTGGCTATCATTGGGTACCTGTGCCTTGAGAAAAGAATGCAAGGAGGGACTCTGTCATGGAAGTCTCTTGCTCAGAGATATCTAATCAAATTCAGACAAAAGGACAAGATTATATTGTCCTTTATTTATGAATATCATGCTCCTAATACAAGGGAGGGGGTAGTGGTAGGATTGGGTTGGCTACAGTCTAACTAGATTCTCTCCTCTGATTCCCCCCATGATCAGTGGTACACACTGGCATAATGATCAGGAAGGGTTAGGCTCACCATCAGTGACCATTGAAACTACGTGACCCTTGTGAAAATCAAATCTCAGACCTTGGCTGTGGTTATAGCACTGGGCACTGACCAGCCAGGCTGTTTTATTTGTTTGGCCTATTGAGGTCACATTGGGAAAGAGAGAGGTAGAGGCCAGTCTTAAGGAACTGATTGATGGTCAGTGAAGGTGAAACTAGATCTCCTAGGAAGTTTGAGCTGTGTGGATAGGGGAGTCTAAAGGCTTCTCCTGGGATCAAATAAGGCCAAGCTGGGAGACCTCTCTCCCTCATCCTTCCACCCCACCATTCAAACTCAAAGACAGTGATCCATGTCAGACACACATTATTTTTTAAAAAAATATATAAGTGCCATGTTACTGCCAATTAATCTGGCACTGAATGCTGTGTCTAGAATTGTAAGTGAGTATCACCAGGGCTTCGCTAAAGGCTCATTAATAGATTACTAGCACTAACAAGAGGAAGATTCAACTTAATGAGAAAGAGTACCTCATTAATGGCTTGGAAATTAAGCAGTCTCCCTCTAACTAATCAATGCTAAGTGACTGACCTTCTTGGGGAAAGCGGCAGCTCATTAGTAGAAGATACACAGATGGTAATGGGCTCAAAGGTATTTAAAATATATGTGAAGAGAGCTACATTAATAAGCCAAAGCTATCCCAGCTCTCTGTGACTTAGTTCACTGTTCCCTGACTATGTGTAGTATAATTTGGTAAATGTATTTATGAAAATGCATTTGCTTAATAATATCGACATATTTCCCCAATTCTATTTCGCTAACAAATTAGGATCGAAATCTATAAGAATTTCCTTTTCAGGGAAAAAAGGCATATAGGGAAAATTGGATTGTAAGTGTCATATATATATTTGGTAAATCATTTAAGGATGATGGCCTTGAAGGAGAAAGTTAATCAGAGTATGATGAAATAAAGATTTCGTCTTTTTGATGGGGGAGGGTGAAGGGGAAGGGATTGTGCTTGAGTCTTCCTCTTCTTTCCTTCTCTTCCTTTATTATAAATACCCTCAAACACATGAGAAGTTATTTGAACTCTCTGAAGTTTTTGCTAAAGATACCCTTAAACAGGCTTCCTAATGATAGTTGGGATTCCTAGTATGACCTCCAGGCTTCTGTCCAGTTCAGAGGTCTTTGCCCTTGGAATTGCGTCCACCCTTAGCTAAGTGACTGAGGTTATGGTGTGTAATGGAACCGATGAGGATGGGGGAACTTTGGAAAACCATGTGATCTTAAGGCTTTTATTGAATGCCTTGTTTGGTTAATTGATTCTATTTTTGACAAGATTGAAGATGTGTTCTTTCACTTGGTTGAGCAACATAGACCTCAGCTGTAACAGGAGGGATCTCGGAGGTGGCATTACCATGTTCCCTACAGGACTGATCCTATAGCAGCTCTTACCAAGAATAGAGTTTTATTCTTGTCCTAGCCAGCCCTCCTGGCATAGCAATTTGAGACCTATGAGTAGTGATGATTTGTGGGTAACTTGGGGATCTCTGGCTTCCTTCTAAGCAATAGTTTGATTTTTCTTGGAGGACTCAATTAGTCAAGAAACATTTGTAAAATGACTTAAGTTTTGGGGATATAAAGATAAAAATAAACGAGTCTCTTCCCTCAAGGAGCTTCCATTCTTTTGGGAGAGAGTAGACTTTACCCTGAGTTTCTATGACATTGTATTCTTTTTCCCTTTCATTTTCTCTCTTCACTTTTCTCATACTCATGGATGGTTCATCATTTCTTGAATTTCATTGAAATTAGTCCTTCTGGCCTCCTCATTCTGACCAGGTGCTTAGTCATTACCTGGAGGCTCAGTGGTTTTTTTTTTTTTTGCTTTTAAATTTCAATGCTAGCCCCTCAAGAGAGAGAGACCTTTATTTTGAGTTTTGTGAGTCAGTATGTTTGCTCAAGGCTCTATGTAAATAATAAATGATGGTAATGACTGTCTTAGCCCAGAGCCTGAGATAGGATGCTCTCCATTCTCCTGGAAGGTGGTATCTCCTGCCATTTGCTGTGTGCCCAAATCCTTTGGGGAAGAAGACGGGCAAGTGGCAGGTAAAGGTATTCTTGGAGCCTCCTCCTTCCACCATAATAAGGCTCTGTATTTTGGTGCTGTGCAGAGTTTGTTGCTTTTTTTGGGGGTCCTTTTTCCCTCATCATTTATTCTTATTTTTAATAGATTGTTTAATTTTTTATTGATGCTTTTTGTTTTTATATCACTGTCATTTATGAACATCTCTCTCCTCCCTCCCCTGCTAAGCAAGCCTTCCCTTGTAACAAAAATTAAAAAAGAAAACAAAACAGTTTAGCAAATCCAACCAACTGTGTGTGACAATATACGAAATATTCTACACTCATATCTCACCCACCTTTGCAGTTAAGGGGGGGAATTGTAATTTCTCAACTTGTCTCCAGGGCCAGACATGGTTATTATAATGTTTACATTGTAGTCATTTACATATTGTTTTCCTGGTTCTGCTTAATTTGCTGTGCATTTCTTGATAGAAGTCTTTTCTCTTTTCATTGAATTCTTCATATTCACCGTTTCTTATAGTGTAAGTATATTTCATTATGTTTGTGTACTACAATTTGCTTAGCTCTTTCACAATCAATAGGTACTTGATATGTTTCCATTTCTTTGCTATCACTAAATACCTCCCACTGGAAGTAATATTTGATGGGACCTTCCTTATGTGTTTGATCTTCTTGGGGTATATGTCTACCAGCAACATCTCTGATGGTATGGGCATTTTTTTAAAAGCATAATTCCAAGTTGTTTCCCAGAATGTGTGGACCAATTCACAACTCCACCAACAATGTATTTGTGCCTGTGTATTCTCAATTATATGCCATTTTAAGTGCAATTGTAATTTGCTAGTCTGCCAGCAGAGTGTTGCTTAACTCATATGTTATGTTCCAAGTTCCATAGTATTTGTTCTACAAATCAAACTGGTAGTGACAAATTCTATGATTTGGCTTTTTAAAGAATTTCAAAAAATTGAGGGGCTGAAAGGCTTGTCTGAGGCCATCTAGCCCAGCTTATACCTGAAAAAAATTTCCTTTTACAGAATACCCAAGTAGTCATCCAACCTCTGTTTGTAAACCTCCAATGAACAGATTTTACTACCTCCTAATATAGCCCATTCAGTCAATAAGCATTTATTAAACATTTGCTATTTGCCAGACAATATACAAAGTGCTGGGCTTGGGCTTTTGGACCACTCTGGACCCATGGACTTTAGCAGAGAATGAACCTGGTGTGCTGGCATACTTTTGAAAAGTAATGATCCTTTTCTTTAGGGCAAGGGTGGGGAACCTTCAGCCTCAAGGCCACATGTGGCCCTCTAGGTCCTCAAGTGTGGCCCTTTGATGGAATCCAAACTGCACAGAACAAATGTCCTTAATAAAAGGTTTTGTTCTGTAAAACTTAGTTTCTATTAAAAGACCATCCCCAAGAACCTAGAAGGCCATATGGCTACAGGTTCCCCATCTCTGCTTTAAAGGAAAAGCCAATGGAAATGTTCTCAGATGTGCTGACAGGCTTGGTCCACACTCTGTACGCCCATATGCTTTAGATGTTTTTCAGCTTAGTGTTCTTCCTGAAGTGTGGACCCCAGAACTGAACATAATACCCAAGATGTGGTCTGAGTTGGGCAGTGAACTCTGTCATCCTGAACATGATGCCTTTTTTTTTGCTTTTTGGAGAGGAGAAGGCAGGATAATTGGGGTTAAGTGACTTGCCCAAGGTCACATGGCTAGTAAGTGTTAAATGTCTGAGTCCAAATTTGAACTCAGGTCCTCCTGACTCCAGGGCCAGTGCTCTATTCACTGCGCCACCTAGCTGCCCCAATGGTGCCTTTCTTAACTGTGCCTAAGATCACTTTAACTTGCTTGGCTACCATAGGACTTTACATTGACAGCTCTGTAGGAGTCCTAGGTTTATATGTTTTCTAGACAAAATGTTGTCTGGCCATACTGCCTTCCCCATATTGTATTTAGGAAATGGATTTTGGAACCCATGTGGAAGACTTGACATTTACTTCTATTAAATTTCTTTCTTTTTAAATGTTATTTTAGTTAAGCATTTTTTAATCTTGTTCTCACTTCTCTCACTTCTTCCAATTATAGTTACAAAGTTCTAGTAATAAAACAAATTCCCATTTTGGCCATGTCTGAAAATCTCTGTTTAGTTCCGTGTATTTAGCCCCTCACCCCTTGGTCAGGAGGTGGGTAGAATTCATGGTTAGTCATCTGGAATCAGTATTGAATTTACTGTTCTTTGGTCCAGCCTAAGGGTCTGGACTGACTCAGTCTTTTTTAGGATCTCGGCTTTGTTCTTCTGTGTGAACTTGAAGGCTCCCTCTGTCCTTAGCGGTGAGAACTAAGATTCTTCAGCCCCTCTTTGAATTGCTTCTTAGAAGTCAGTGGTGTTTTTCCAGTGACTGAAGTGGTCAACAAATACAGTTTCTTGGTACAGCATTTCATGACACTTATCTCCATTATAACTTCCCTTTCACTAAGACAATTGGAGGCAAAGGCATTCAGACAATTTAAAAGACTTATTTTCTACCTTTTGCTTTAACTTTGGGGTCAAAGAAACATCCACTTGGAACGATGTCTCTCAAAACTCACTTGAATTGGAATAGGTCAGCATCTATACAAAGAACTTGGCTTGGCACCTGAGACCAACTCAGGCCCTCCTGTGTCTGTGGGTGAAGGTTTGCTTCAGAGAATGGAAATTCAAACTCCCCTATTATGCTTTAGAAACAAAGTGAACTCTGTTGAAAAATTATTCATAGGAGAAAAGAATATGCCTTGTCCTGTTTTGTGTTGGAGGAAGTACTTGTTACTTCTTTCCACATAATAATTGAGACAGAGGAGCACTCATTAAAACATTATGAGACAGCATTTCTTAGGCACACACTGCATATCAAAGTGAGATACACATTAAAACAATACCAGATGGTCCCATTTTTTGGATGATAAAACTGAACCTCAGTGGGGCAAAGCAACATCCTCAGGGTATCTTGGGGGCTGAGTGACAGAATTCCCTTCTCTTGCTTGTATGCCATCCCAAAAGTAGATGACTCATTTTAATTCTGAAGCTAAACTTTGCAAAGCTCCCTTAAGTACACAGTGCCTCGATTTCTCTACCTTAAAACTAGCCCTGGGGCAATTAGGTGGCACAGTGAACAGAGCCCCAGCCCTGGAGTCAGGAGGACCTGAGTTCAAATTGAGCCTTAGACACTTAACACTTATTAGCTGTGTGACCTTGGACAAGTCACTTAACCCCAATTGCCCTCCTTTCCCCCCTCCAAAAAAGCAAAAAAGACCAAAAACAACAAAAAGAACTAGCTCCAAGAATATGTCCCTAGATTAGGAAAAGGGCTATTCCTTAGACTCTTATTGACAATTTTGGCTTCATGAAATGACAGATACTATAGAAATGCATACAGTGTAATATATGCAGGTATCTTGGACAGTTGGCATGCCATTCTACACCTCACTTCCTATCATGCAGTTGGCCAGTATTGAGCATGCTCTGTATGCCCCTGGTGCAATTTTGGCTCTTAAATACAATCAGTTTCTGAAAATGTGATGCTTGTTACCATGTTTCCTCCCATTTTTCCTAGTACAATGACTTACCTTTGCAATGCCCCTATTTCTTCTTGTTGAAATTCTATCTATCCTTTATAAAATCCTCTTTTTGAAAAACTCTAATTTTTTTCAAGTAATAAGTATTTTTTTTTCTTACTCCTATCTTCCTCCTCTCAATGAAAAAGGAAAAGCAAACCCATGCAACAAATGTGCATTTAAAGCAAAGCAAATATTTACATTAATCATGTCCAAAAATGTATGTCCCCCTGTGCTCCCCAACTCTTACACCTCTCTGTTGGGACTATAAGACCTTTCTCAAACTCCACAACATTCGCGAAACCTTCCCGGTATTGTTTGCCGCTATCTCTGACCATCTATAGAGCTGAGGTGTGCAGATCATTTTTTTTATTTGGTAACCGTATTTCAAAGTAATTGGTTTCCTTGGTAATCCTATTTGTTTTATTTGATTCATTTTAAAAGCATTATTCTTGGAAGGGGTCCCTAGTTTTCATTAGATTGCCATAGGGGTCTAAGACACAACAAAGGTGAAAAACCTGCATCTTGGCGTATTCATTTTGGCAGCTTGTTCTGTGGGTTTGTATTGGGTTGTTTTTTTTTTTCTTCATGTATGTCTTCTAAGAATGTCCTCATTAATGCTACTTCTTCTGCACTTGCCAGGATCGGTGAGGATTAGAGCACCCCTGCAGTCACAGTTCTTTTAGTTAGAGTTACCTCCTGTATGCCCAGGGCCTCACACACAAAGCAGGGAGCTATCAAAGGGAGCAGTCCTGGAGAAGTCAGCCAAGCCCACAGAATAGCAATGAACGTTCTCCCCCAAGCTGAGAGGTAGTGAACTTAGCATGTGTGGCACCCAGAGGGCTGGACTTAGACTCAGGAGACCTGTGTGTAGTACTTGGTTTAGATGCGTGTAAACTCAGTCCCATAGATTTTGGGCAAGTCACTAAACCTTTATAAACCTCAAATTCTCTACCTAGCAAATGGGGATAATAATATTTGTATGACCCACCTCACAAGGTAGCTGGGATGATCAGATGTGCGACCTAAAATCCTGGGTCACTGAGAGGTGAGAGGATGTGCCCAGGGTCACACAGCCAATTAATGGCTGTGGAACAGCTAAACCCCAGGTCTCCCCTACTCAGAGGCCACTGCACCATGCTACCTGTTTGTTTTTAAATGTTTTGATTAAATGTTTGTTTTTAAATGGGACCTTTGACTTCATGGATATAAGGAAACTCCCTATCAGTACAGATTAATACCTGCCCTATAGTTTATCTTCATTTTTTTGAGGTAATCAGGGTTAAGTGACTTGCCCAGGGTCACAGAACTAGTAAGAGTCTAAAGTCAAATTTGAACTCAGGTCCACCTCGTGCCTCTCTGAAGTTTATATGTTTAGAGAATTGCCTGGGGGTGGCACCTAAGTGGCGCTGCAGTGGATAGAGCAACAACTCTGGAGTCAGGAGGACCTGAGTTCAAATTTGACCTCAGTTACTTGACACTTACTAGCTGTGTGACCTTGGGCAAGTCACTTAGCCCCAATTGCCTTGCCTCCAAAAAAAAACCAACAAAAAAGAGAAAGTTGTCTGGAACATTGAAAGGGAAGTGACTTAACCAGAGTTTACAGCCTGTATGTAGCAGAGATGGAACTTGAACCCGGGTCTTCCTGACTCTGAGACAGTTTTCCATCTGCTATGCCAAAGTTGCCTTTCATTTCTTAGCTATTAATAAATGAAATCCATTCTCCTTAGAGCTCTTTCCAAAGCAGAAAACGACTTGTTTAGGCTCTATGCAATGCCTGTGCACTATGAGTCTTTGTTTCTATCACACAGATGGAGCAAGCTTCTGAATCTTGAGTGACCTGTGGAGCTCACTAAGTCATTTGCAAAGTAAGGAATTTGGGTTTGGTTGGGCTCTGCCAAGGCTTGCCCTAGCACAGCCATTACCTAGGTGAACTTCTCTCACAAGCAGGCTTTTCCCACACTGTCCTACTCTCCAGCTCCAGAGACCTTTTGGGCAGTAGTGTTTTGCTTGCCCTCCAGTAGGATTGTTTGGAAAGGCAAGTTTAAGTCAGGAAAAGGAAAGTTAAGGTTTTGTGAATGGTGCCCATGGTAATGAGAGGAGGCCACAGTGAAAAGTGGAGCTATTTGGGTTTCCCAAGGTGACCTCCAGCCCAGGTCTTTCAATCTTTTTTTTTTAAAGCAAATCGGGGTTAAGTAACTTGCTCAAGGTTACACAGCCAGTTATTTCTGGGTGTGGTGCTGAGTGTCTGAGCCTGGGATTCCATCTCCAGGTCATCCCAACACTGGAGCTGGTGCTCTTACTGGCTGTGCTACCTGGCTGCCCCCAGGTCTTTCAATCTTAACAATGTTAGGAGATTATCAACAGATATACCTTACTGTAGGCAACAGAGATAGAGTAAAATATCCCCAAAGAGTTCCTACAGGTGTACTTTTAGGTTTTTACTCTCCCCTCCCCCAGTCTTATCCAAGTACAAGTTTATAATGCTGAAGCTTAATTACTTTGGCCACCTAATGAAGAGACAGGACTCCTTGGAAAAGACTCTGATGTTGGGAAAGATTGAAGGCTGAAGAAGGGGACTCCAGAGGATGAGATTGATAGATAGTGTCATGGAAGCAATGAACATGAGCTGGGACAGACTTCAAGAGATAGTGGAGGATAGAAGGGCCTCATGTGCTATGGTCAATGGGGATCACAAAGAGTAGAACATGAATGAATGACTGAACAATAACTAATAGTATAGAACAAAGAGTATGGAAATCTGGGTTTCAGTTTTAGCTATGCTAATAACTTGTGTTGTGACCTTAGGTAAGTCTTTTTTCCTTTCCTTGGACTTCTTAAATTTTTACATCTATAAAATGATCTTTATGTTCCTTGAAGCTCTGACATTTTATAATCATGCCATTCAGATAATTTAGCTTCCTATCTCAAAATTTTTTCTAACTCATCGTGTTGCTGGGCTACATTGATGACACAGAGGAAGGTATGTTCGTAGAACTCCCAATGACATGCATGAAACATCAAGAGAAGATGGCCCCAGACTCTGTTACTGTATGAACTAATGTCTTCTCAATTCTTCATGAATAAGGTTTGGGTTCATGACCTCCATTAAAAGGTCTCAGAGAGGAGAGATGCTTTTGGAAACAAACAATAGAGGCCTATTACTTGTTTCCTTAGGCTTTTTCCTATGGGCATTGAACTGAGCTTGATTGAAACTCACAGTGCCTGTTCCTATTGTGGCTCAAGGCCTTTCACAGGTAGGAACAGTGGTCAATTAAAGTTACTTTTTGACTCTGGACCAGTATTTCTGAGTGACAATTTTGATGGCCTGGGCTTATTCTCTTTATATGTACTTGGCATTACCTGGATTGAAGTGAGAGTAATTTCAGGTACTGATATCTATTCTTTCTTCCCTCCTACTTTTCACTGTATGAATTGTGGTTTCTGTCATACCTCAAACAGCCATTGTCAGTGTCAGTGCCCCAACCAGACGGTCAGATTCTATACCTAATGGCAGATGTTCCCATAATGAATCATTGCCCTTCAAAATCTATATCTATATAAATGACTGGGTGTTAGCACAGTGAGACAGAACAATGAATTGTGCTCCCCCCCTTTAGTTACCCAGTTAATTTTTAAAGCACATTCTGAGGTGCGGCTATACTCTAATGCATCAATTGAGCAAAACATGTATATTTCTTTCCTGGAAATTAGAGAGGTGACAGTTTAGTGAAAGGAATGCTGGATTTGGTATTAGATAAGATGTAGGTTTAAATTATAATGCTTACAGTAATTGTGTGACCATGGATAAGTTGCTTAATCTCTGAGCCTCAATGGCATCATCTGTAATATGGCAGTAATGATGCTCTAGTTTTTACCTCACTACCTTATTATGAAGCTTAAATGAGATTAGGTACATAAAAGTGCTTTCTAAAGCTTAATGTTAGCTATTATATTGCAGGTTAGTAGAGTCAAGACTTTCACCTCATCAGAGTGAATAACCTTGTTATAGCTTCTTTGCTATTAATTCAGTATTTTTGCATCAATACTCAGTAGTAATGCTGGTCTGTGTTTTTCTTTGTCTCCTAGATTTGGGTATCAGCACCATACTTGTCTCTTAGAAGGAGTTAAGTAAAGTGGTCTATCTGTATTTTCACAAACAATTTTTGGAGTATAAGGTTAATTATTGTAAAATACTTGATTCAATTTTCTTTTAAATTCATCTGGGCCTAAGCTTTATTTTTCCCTTTGGGAGCTCATTTATAGATTGTTCAGGTTTTCTTTTGGGAATTGGGTTTTTCAGCATCTCTATTGTTCTGTTAACCTGGGTGTTTTGCATTTTTGTAAATAGTTTTATGTTCTTTTTAAGTTGTCATTTTTGTGGGCATATAACCCAGGTATACTAGTTTCTGAAAGATTTATTTATGTCTTCTTCATTTGTTCTGAATTCTGGTTTTTAGTTTTTGTTTTGATTTTATTTTAATTCAAGTAACTCTCCATATAATGTTTCTGCTCCTCTACTTAACTCCCTCCCCCTCCCTAAAAAGACAAAATAAAGGGGGAAATAAGTTTACATTAGCTATCTGTAGTTGAAACAATCTGATTTCAATCCATTTCCTTCTTCCCCTTCATAAAACCCAGACTTGGATGTCTGTGTCTTGTCTTGTCTTTCTTTCTCCTTTCTGCCTCCATTCATAATCATCCCTCTGTAGTTGAAATTTGTTTTGCTTGTGACTATTCTGTGCTCAACTCTATCCTCTCTTGAATCAAATCACTTTCTTCCTCTCTGCCTTCATTCAAACACTTAGGCCCTAAGTTGATCTGTATTTATTTATATATTGCCACTAGGTTTCTAAAGTAAGTTATCTGAAGCCTTCATTTCAGAATGTAAATATTTGATATTGAGTCCTTTTAAACTGCTTGATTTTGTTTACTTTTCTAGGGTTTTATTGTCTTTTGTGTTTGGCTTGGAAGATTCTACTCAGTTATGATTCTCTCAACAAGAAGGCTTGGAAATAATTGATTCCTCCCTTTGTTAAATAGTTTTCTTGGGTTAGTCTAGAGATAGAAGGGACTTTGGAGATCATATAGACTAACACTTTATTTAATAAAGGAGGAAACTGAAGTCTGACTTGACTTGTTTTTAGCATCACACAAATAAGAAGTGGGAAATCTAGGATTCAAAGCCATCTCCTCTGATTCCCAATCCAGAGAACCTTCCACTGAAATAAGGTTTTTGAAAACTCTTTGTAGAGTTTTTATGCCTTTTCCTGTTACATTTTATGTCATATTATTCTCTTTTGTCTTTCCCCCCTCCTATTTGCTGCATAATCCTGAGTGCTTTTGACTGGAATCTCTTGGTACATGAGCTGCCTGTTGCTTGTCTGTTTGAAACATTTTTTCTTTGATCTAGGAAGATCTGGAGTTTGACAAAGACATTTCTGAGTGTGTGAAATTCAGAATTTCATGCAATTGATAACCTGTGGATTTCAATTATTTTTAATTTGTCCTTTGGTTCCAGTAGTTTAGATAGTTTTCTTATATAATTTCTTGGCATATGAAATCCAGGGTTTTTTAAATTATGATTTTCTAGATATGCAATGATTCTCAAATTATTTCTCCTTCTGTTTTAAGGGTGGCAGTTCTTAATCGTAGAAACATATATTCTAAATTTTCTGTCTTTTTACTTCTTCCTCGTTCATATTTTTGACTTCTGTTTTCTTCATTCTATTTTTCTTGATACCTACTATTTTCTTTTTTTTTTAAGCAATCGGGGTTAAGTAACTTGCTCAAGGTTACATGGCCAGTTATTTCTGGGTGTGGTGCTGAGTATCTGAGCCCCGGATTTGATACAGGTCATCCTGACACTGGAGCCAGTGCTCTTACTTGCTGAACCACCTGGCCGCCCCTAAGCAATTGGGGTTAAGTAACTTGCTCAAGGTTACATGGCCAGGTGTTCTGGGTGGGTGCTAAGTGTCTGAGCCAGGGATTCGATCTCCAGGTCTTCTCAATACTGGAGCCTGTGCTCTTACTTGCTGTGCTACCTGGCCTCCCCTACCTACTATTTTCTTAAGGTTTTCCATACTTAAGCTATTTTGTCCTAACAAGGTTTTCCTTAAGTGCTCTATTTTCACTCATTATCACTTCCTTTATCTCACCATTCATTTCTTTTCATGGGTCTTCTAGCCATTCTTGAATTCATTGTGGCTAATCTTTTCTCTTTGGGTTCTGTTTATAGTTATTGGTGAATTACCATATTTTCTATAGTTTTAGCCTGAGTTTCTCTTTACAATATTTTGTCAATGTATTAAAGAACTTCTTGTATTTGCTCATTATTTTCTCTAATGGTGATGGTTAGTGAAATTATTTTGACCCACTCTGGTGTTTCTCATAAATTTCTCTTGGCTCTGGTAACTAGAGTTACTGATATACCTCTTCCTTAGTGCAAGGTCCAAGGTGTGAGTAAGATGCTATCAACCATGTAGAGATCTTTAGTCCTAAAGAAGGGAAGTTGAAAAGCCTGACTGTTAATAACTTTTGGGCCCTTAATCATCTGCATAGTTTGACATACAGCAAGTGCTGAGTTGGGTAAGCATGGCAACAGAGGAATGTGGTCCTGGCAAAATTAGGTGCCAGGGGTGACTCTGAGTTGGGATATTGTGGTTAATGACTTTACCTTGACTCAGAAAATATTGCTATGCTGACAGGAGATAATGGCTACCTACTTGTAATACTATCTTATAGCTGGGCCAGCGTTCACCAGGAGAGATAGCTCCCCTTTCTCTTCAGCATTGACCCATATCATGTTGCCCTTTATTTATTGCGTGAAAATTATTTTCCTGTAAGATCAAATAATAAACCATTTTATAGACATTAAATCACTATTAAAATGCTAGATACCTTATTACCATGTATTTTTTTTTCATTCATCTTTTTTGTTCTTTTGCTTCATAACAAGATACAATTTCTTATTCTCATTGAAAGGGTTTTTGAGGGAGTTGGGTTTATAACTGTCACTTTTCATGGTGCCATCTTTTACCAGAAGTCCATAAGGTCACTCTTTATCTCCTTGTGCATGAACTGCTTTCCCAGATATGCCTTCACATGTTCTAAACACTTCATATTTACTAGATGGTGATAGCTCTGGGAAAAGCTGTCATGGTCCATCAGGTTGATTATGTTAAGAAATGTCTAGCAACGCATTTCCTTGATAGATTTTCATTTGTCCTGTGGAGAAACAGAGGCCTTTTGGGTCAATTAATATGCTTTTACAGTTGGCTAAATATGTATTTACTGTCCATTTTAGACAGGCCCCATTAGAGTCTACTGGGTAAATTAGGCATTGATATTTTCTGAGTGCTGGCTACGCACACAGCTAATTCAAACAGCTAGTAATGGTCCTCTGGATGAGTGATATGGATTTTAACCATTTTCTAAATATATATTTTCACAGTAACTTCTAATGGCTCCCAGGAAACCACTATAGCTGGTTAGTTAGGTGTGCTATTGCATTAACATTCCTCTAATATCTGAAAGTCTTTTCCTTTAAGAGAAAACTTATTGAGGCCTTTTTGGGTAAAAAGTTTTCAAAAAACCATTGTCCATTGGTAAGTTCTCTTGATTTGGAGTCAAAGGACATGGCTTCAAATCTTAGCTTTCCAACTTGTTATTTTTGTGATATTAAGGCCCTTTCCCTGGGCATCAGTTTCCTCTTCTGTAAAATGAAGGAATTGAACTAACTGGCCTCTGAAGCCTCTTCCAGCTCTACATATAGACTTTAAGCAAGTCCCTTCTTTCTTGGTTTCAGATTCCTCCTCTGTAAAATGAGGGGGTTGGCCTAGATGGGCCCCTTCAAGCTCTAGAGCTAGGATCCTGTGTGTTAACTTGGGTGAGCCAGTTCATTTCCATGAGTTTCAGTTTCCTTATGTGTAAAATGAGGGGGTTGGACCTCATAGTCTCTAAGATCCCTTCCAGCTTGAAATCTAGGGTCCTGTGACCTTTAGGGTATAGATATTCTCATGAGCTGGAGGAATTTAGCCACACCCATACTTCCCTTCCTCTCTCCCTCACTGATAATAATAATATTTATAGATGTTATTTACATAGCTCTTTGAGATTTACAAAATGCTTTATGTTGATTTTTGACCATACCCTGGGAGGTGGGGACCACTGATAGTATTATCCCATTTTACAGAGTCATCTGTACCTATTTCCTACTTCTACTTTTCTTCTTGAAATTGCATCAATCCACATAGTCAAAACCATCCCCTCCAAACTCCTTCAGGGGGGTTAGTCCAATTTAATCACATTCCAGCAGCTATTCCTGCCTTCCCTCTCCTTGTACCTGCCACTTTGGGAATCAGCTTGGAGTAGATCTTGCATTTACTATGACAGTGTTTTAAAGAATTCTTTATATATCCTAGGATTTGAAACTGGAAGGTTTCTAGCCCAAAGGTTAACCTTATTTTATGTTGTGAATGCCTCTGGCCATCTGGTGAAATCCACAGGGTCCTCAAAATAATTTTATTTTATTTTATTTTTGGAGGGCAGTTGGGGTTAAGTAACTTGCCCAAGGTCACACAGCTATTTTTTTGTGTGTGTTAAGTATTTGAGGCCAGATCCGAACTCGGGTCCTCCTGACTCCAGGGCCTGCGCTCAACTCACTGCACCACTTAGCCGCCTGTCAAAATAATTTTAAAGAAATTAATAATTTTTTTTAAAGAAAATTTCTGTTAGAACTTAGTGAAAAGAAATATATAAATTTTTCCATCCAAATTAATGGACCTCCTGAAATCTATCCTAAGAAGCCCTGATCTAGTCCAATCCTCTTGTTTTTATAGAGGAAGAAACTGAAGCTTAGTTATAGTAAGTCCCTTGCTCAGGGTCATGGCTGAGACTGAATTTGATCCTTGAATGTTTGAAAGTTTTCTTGACAGGTGTCCAATGTCCATTGATGAAGTGACTGCTATGGTAAAGGAAAAAAAAAGGCCTTCATCTTTTGGCACCTCCTCCACATCCCATCCTCTCCTCTCATCTAAGAGCATTGTACTTAGAATCAGGAAAATTTAGTTTTAGTCTCAAATGTACTACTTACTGTGGAGATAATAATAGGTATGCTACCTAACCGCCCTGGAGGCTGGTGAGAGATAAATGAGATAATGGATGGAGACAGCTTTGTAATCACAAAGTGTTATCAAAAGATGAGCAATAATGATTATTAACCATCATCAGCATCTTCATCTCACCTAGAAGATTGTTTCAGTTGTTGCCTGGCTCCAGCTGGGGCAACCAGACACCAAACCAGCCTGGGAGAGACCTAAGAGGTAATTCTGATCTGACTCATCATTGAGTTTTGTAAGACTCAGATTGGGTAGACACATACCATCTTTGCTGTATGGGGACACTACTGACCAAGCCTCTCGCCTGTAGGGCTCAGACTTTGAGTAGTTCCCAATAGTGAGGATGCATGTATGGAGATACGTGCTTACTCTTTCACCCTGTGACTCACGGGACGCATCTGCACAGTAGTACGTGTGGCAAAGCCAACACAACTCAACTCAAACTGTTTCAGTGCTTTCCATGATGTCTGCTTTAATTTCTGTGATTACCTTCTTATGAATTGAATGAGGATGGGCACAAATGTCTCCCATGTATCATAGGATTAAAGAGTGGGCATGTATCACTATAAATGCTTCCTCAATATTGGGAAAAACCACTTGAAGCCTGAGCCCTACTGGTGGGAGAGTTGGTGAGTGGTATCGTTATAGATCAAAGTCAATATGTGTCCACTAAGCCTAAATGATTCTTCCGTGGATTTGCTTTTTTGGAGTTTTGTAATGGCAGGTGCTATCCTTCCTCATTCAAAGAAATGTAAAGGAATCAATGCTGCTTGTTGTAGAATACTTCTATGGATACATTCATGCACAGCTACATTAATAAGTAAGGCTTTGTTAGAATCTTTGTGTATTGGACGTTTATCCCCTGCTCAGCCTTTCCATGCAATTTGAACTTGCATCTCACATGTAGAGCTTTCTCTAAAACATAATCACATATAAGAATAAGGCCTTTGATTCCTCATCTGAGTGAAAAAAAAAACCACTGCTGGCAGTTGCAAGATAATTAACATGAATCTTATAAATGTTAATTGTCCCTTTTGGATTTTACCTCTAAAAACAGCTGTGAAGATCTCTTATTTTCCTAGTAACTTAAAGTATCTACCTTGTCCCAGATGATTCACAGCGGCACCACTCCATTTTCCTCTTAATTGCCAATATTGAGTAAATCAGGGGATGCTCTATTGTCATAGTCTCATACCCTTCAACCTGTTACTGCACTCGGAGGTCATCACCAAGCCTAGATCTGGATACAGAAGTAGAAGATAATGCCTTGGTACTCCTGAAAAAGAAGGAGCCTCTCAAAAACCCATCAGAGATGGGACTTTTCCTATCCAAAAAGTAAAAGCTGGGAAGTCATCTTGGGACCACTGCTAAACCATTTCCCAAAGCTGGGGAACGGCTGAACTATCACCCATTGTGGACATAGCTTTTGAGGGCTACCATGTTCCGCTCTCCCCTCTAGCTAATTATATTCTGACCATGTGTCTTGTGAAGGAGTTTCTTTTTCTTCTTCCTACTGTGGATGCTAAGTTAGCACTTAATCATTTATTTGGAGAAACATCTGCCATTTAATGAAGTCATTGAAGTGGAAGGAGAAAGCAATCAAATCTTCTCTTCATTTTTTAGCTTCCTTAGGTATAGCAATCCCTAATTCATATGACTTCAATATGTGGTCCCAATTCAGAAGATTAGAGCAACATTCTTTATCCCACATGACCTTCCAAGCTATATCTATAGTCTTAGTAGTAGAATGCTCTAACCATATGAGTCTGAACTGCTAAAAGGCTCTAGATTTAGAGCTGGAAAGGTCATCAGAGAAAATCTGTTTTTGTCCTCTCATTTTACAGAGGAGGAAACTGAGGCCCATGGAGGGGAAGGGACTTGACCAAAGTCACATATGGAATCATAGACTTAGAACTAGGAGTCCTGGAAGCTATGTAGTTCAATCTGCTTTTTAAAAAACTTATTTATTTATTTATTTTTAGTTTTCAGCATTCACGTTTATAAGATTTTGAGTTCTAAATCCCCCTCGCCCCCGTTCCCAATATGGCATTCAATCTGATATAGGTTATGCATGTTCCATCATGTCAAACATTTTTCCATGTTAGTCACGTTGTGAAAGAAGAATCAGAAAAAAAGGGAAAAATCATGAGAAAGAAAGAACAAAAAACAAACAAAAAAAGAAACTAGCATGTTTTGATCTGCTTTCAGACGCTGTAGTTCTTTCTCTGGATGTTGACAGCATTTTCCATCATGAGTCTTTTGGAATTGCCTTAGATCTTTGCATTGCTGAGAAGAGCTAAGTCTATCAAAGTTGGTCATTGCACAATGTGGCTGTTATTGTGTACATCAACCTCTTTTAACAGATGAGGAAAGTGAGGCCCGGGAAGCTTTAGGGGCTTGCCCAAGGCTACCAGTATAGTAAGTGCCTGAGGTAGAATTTGAACCTTTGCCTTCTGCTAAGTCTTGGGTAGTTTCAAGTCCCAAGACCTAATATTACTAAAGAACAAACCTCAAGTGGAATTCTTCTCAGTCCAGAAGTCAGGGAATTTCTTGGTGAACCTTGCTTGTTTTTCAGATTGGAAAGAAGTCAAGCTACATGCTATGAGAGAGTGTTGTCAAGTGTAGAATTGGGAAGAGACCCTCTAGAGTATCCTTATATGCCCCCAAGTGTGGCCCACTTTTTTCTTCTCCTTCACAAATTCCTGCTCTTCACTTGAATGTCTTCTCTTCCTATTATGCCCTCCTGTGTTGGGGATCTGGGCCACTGAGAGTAGGTGGGTAAGAAGAAGCAGAGAGAAAATCTCAATCTCAGGGGAGTCACCACTATTTTAAAAACCTGCCTGAGTCTGCAGTTTATGTAATGACAGAACTTCTATGCATAGAACAGCTCTGTGCAGATTTTATGTGCGTGCCCCCTTGTGGTGCACAAACTCTGCTGAAATCACCTTTTAATAAAGCCCTAGGGGCTGTCGGGCTTTCAGTAACTCTATTCCCTTCTGTAATATCCCTTATAAATATATAGTATTTGGCTTCTGTTTTGAACACTTCTTTGGGGTACCCCCAAGGCAGCCCATTCCTCTTTTGGACAGCTCTAATGATCAGTAAATTCCTCCTTTGATTGAACCAAAATTGGCCTCCCTTTAAGACCTACCCATTGTTCCTAGTTCTTAAGGGCCAAGCAGGAAAAGTCTCATCCCTCTTCCACATGGATAATGCTCCATATTGAAGACCCTTATTATTCCCTTCTTAAGACTTCTTCACTTTCTTTAATTGATTGCTTTGTGAGCAGAAACTTGGTTGCTTTCCTTTGTATGTCTTCAACCTTATAATTGCCTTCTTAAACTGGTACCTAGGAATGAATTTGGCATTCTGGATGTAGTTTGGACAGGGCAGAATGTAAAGGGACTGTCTTAGAGGTAGATAGGAACCTGGGGGGTCTTTTAAACTGACCTCCCCATTCTACAGATAAAAAAAACAAAACTGAGACCCAGAGAGGCTTTCTTCAAGTCCTTGCTAAAATCCCACCTCTTTTGAGAAGCCTTTCTTGATCTCTTTTTAATGCTAGTGTCTTCCCTCTGTTGATTCTGTCCAATTTATCTTTTATGTAGCTTGTTTACATAATTGTTGGCCTGTTGTTTCCCCATTAGACTGTGAGCTCCTTGAGAGCAAGGATTACTTTTTGCCTTTTCTGTCCAGCCCTTGACACATAATAGGTGCTTAATAAATGCTCTTACCTTTTGTTTTGTGTCCAGCCCTTGATACATAATAGGTGCTTAATAAATGCTCTTGCCTTTTGTTTTGTGTCCACCCTTGACGCATAATAGGTGCTTAATAAATGCTCTTGCCATTTGTTTTATGTCCAGCCCTTGACACATAATAGGTGCTTAATAAATGCTCTTTTATGTCCAGCCTGTAATACAGAATAGGTGCTTAATAAATACTCTTGCCTTTTGTTTTATGTCCAATCCTTGACACATAATAGGTGCTTAATAAATGCTCTTGCCTTTTGTTTTATGGCCAGCCTGTAACACATAATATGTGCTTAATAAATGCTCTTTTGTTTTATGTCCAGCCTGTAATACAGAATAGGTGCTTAATAAATGTTCTTGCCTTTTGTTTTATGTCCAACACTTAACACATAATAGGTGCTCAATGAGTGCTCATTGACTGACTTTGTGACTTTGACCAAGCTAAAAAAGGTAGAAAGCAGCAGTTGAGGAATTTTAACCCAGATCTTTTTGACTTAAACTCCTTTATGTTTTTCCTTTGCACCATGCTCCTGTATCTCATTCTGTATACTATAAATATCTTAATGCAGCCTAGATTTTAGATTTTTGCACTGCCACATGACCCTGGTGACTCAAAACTAGGATCTCCAGTAATTGGCAATTTTGATTTGAGACATAGATTCCCTCTATAGTATTGAGTTCCCTGTCACCAGTGATTTTCAGGAGCTGCCGACCATTTGTCAGTTATATCGTAGGGGAGATTTATGTGCGGGTAGAGGTTGGGTTGGGTGTCCTCCAAGATTCTGTGTTTCTATGGAGGTAATTTTCAAGCTGAGGAGAGAGAGTAGGCCGGCCTCAGTAGGATTCCACAGCAGTTACTTAGGACAGCAAATAATACCAGGATGTTGAACTCCGTGGGAATGGGGGAGAAGGGGTAACAGAAAGTTAGAGAATAAAAAGTTTTCTGTCAAGTTCTCCCCAAGTCTCTGGTGGTAGCAGCCATTCTCTTAGCACTGCCTTTGGAACACCAACCTAGATTGTGGATGTGTAGCAGGGTCTATGTGAGTTGAACAGTACATGAAGCTTTTAAGAAAAAATAAAAGTGAATTGGTGTAAATTGAATCCCCACCATTGGAATTATACCCTTTTCTATGCCTGGGAATAAATAACCCATGGAAAAATCCATTTACGGGTGCTATTGGGATCTCAGTATGGAAGGACAGATACTGAAGCTTTGCAGTCACTTAAAAAAACATTTTAGGGACTGTATTGCTTTTCCTATTCTCCCCTCATAATTTTTTAGTATAATCCCAGAATGTAAGACCTTCAGAAACCTTTGTTCAGGAAATATGACATACGAGAAAGCCACAGTCCCCTTAGAATAGTGTGAATTGATTAAAAGTGTGAAAAATATATATTTTCAAAGAAATACACTCTTGTTACTTTGAAATGTGCAAAGTATTTTGGACTGGGCATAGGATTAATGAGTAAGAGCCTTTTTGAGGATCTGCTTCAATGAAAAGAAAACGCATTATGACAGCAGAAAGAGCATTGCCCTGAGAGCGAGGGGCTGTGGGTTCTAGGGCAGGCTTTGCCATAACCCAGCTATGTGACGTTGGCCAAAGTCTAACTGGCCCTGAGTGGCTGGTTTCTCATGTGTACAATGACCCCAGTCACTGATAAAGTCTCCTGGAATTACTTTGTATTATCTAGCATGTATTTTCTTTTTCATCATTGTGTATACCATGTATAGCAGTTATCATGTTGGCTTTCTCGGTGGTTGGGGGAGGGGCTGGAGGGAGAGAATCTGGAACCCAAACTTAAAAAAACCTAATGTTAAAAAAACAAATAGAAATTAGTGTGTGTTTTTTATTTACTTTGAAAGAATAGAAGCTTCTTGAAGATAGGGGCTTTAACATTTTTTTTCTCTGTATCTCCAACATCTGGCATATAATTGATGTTTAATAAATGCTTGCTGATTGAACAGTTGGTTAAAATGAGGAGTTCCTCCACCTGCTATCTAATGGCCTCTCTCTGGTTGTATGGCCCTAGTTCAGGTCCTCATCGATCCTTAATTGTATCATTGCACTAACATCTTCATTCAACTACCTGCCTCTTGTCTCTCCCCATTCTAGATGGTCTATCACTGAGGTGCTAGAGTGATCTTCCTAAGGCATCACTCCCCTGCTCTAAAAGCTTTAATGGCCCCCGATTTATCACTAGAATCAAATACAAATGACCTTCTTTGGCATTCATCCCTTCACAATCTGGCTTCCATCTCTCTTTGGCCCAGTCAAATAGACATGCTGCTTGTTCTTCATACAAGACTTCCCCCCCCGCCCCCATCTTGCCCTCTGTACTGTAACCTGGGCCAGACTGACTTCCCCGTGTGTAGAAGACTTTCCTCTCTCTTTAGTGCTTCTTACTTTGCATGAGTCCCTGCAGGCCCCAGCTCCAATGCTACCTCCTCCATGAGGCTTTTCTTGGTTCTCCCTGCTGCTAGGGCCATCCCCACCAATTTCGTTGCATGTATTTAGTATATGTTCATATATGTACATTATGTATCCCCCTAAGAGACTGTAATTTTCTTGAGGGCTGTTTGCAACCTTCATACTTAGAACCCCAGCACCTAGCACAATCTAGATTGCCTAATGAAGTGTTTCTGAATGCTTGCCAATTGATTGCTTCTAATGAAATGGATACTTTGATGGGGCTTAGAAAGTCTGCTCTCTTAAATCTTTAACTGTCATCCTGCAATTCTGATTACACTATTTATTTGCTTAGGAAAACCTTTTCTGCCATAGCTAGCACAAAGGTACATTTCAGGTCGACAGAGGTAGAATGATTAAGGATTTCAAATTAGAAGCCTTGCCTTAGTAAGTCTTCACATATTCCTTTGCAGCATGTCAAGCCCTGTCCTATGTAGGAAATGTACAGCCTGACAGAAGATTATTCAAAAGCTGAGGGGCTACATTGTTAGCTGAAATTGGAATGCAAGACTAATTGAGCTATCTCCATTACAGCTAACAATAGACTGCATGCCTCCCTTTGCTTACTCTCATGTAAATGCATACCTCTGATTTCAGATGTGACATTATGGATTCAGAAACCTACACATATAACTATCTAGAATATTCACACTTCCATTTACGGAAACTCTTTGATGGATGATCTGCCCAGCCATAAGGTATCAAATTTTTCCCACTAAGGGGCATTTCAAAGTATATTATGACAAAGCCACATTTCTCCCTCCCCTCACCCCCCAGCCCTGACTCTGTATCTCTTGGGAATTGAGTCCATTAAAGTTTTTTTATTCTCTCAGTGTATGAGACACTAGCTGGTTATTTCATAATTTGATTAAGTGTGAAGGGATTTGGACAGCTATTATAGAATTTATCAGATTTAACTGCTTATAAATTGAATTTCTCCCCTTTCTAAAGATAAAACAAAACAAAACCAGCTTTGGAGACCAAAAGAGAAATTAATAAATTGGGGGTAATCTATCCAAAAGGTGCTTGACACTTTTGATCATAATCAAAGGCATTGGGTCCAATGGGGATTATTTCTTACCATTTCCCTCCCTGCCAGTACCACTTGGGAAGAGAATTCAGCAGGAAGCAAGGCCAGCCAGTGGTGGCCACATGTGCTGAGTGGCCTTTTCATTGGTCATTGCCTTATGTGAATGTCACGACCTACCTGATGACTTAATATGCCCTTAATGCATATGTTTCTGTAGCCAGAAGTAAGGATACATGATGAACCAAACTCTTGTGTAGGACACCACTTTGAAATGTTGACTGCTTTGTATTTAGTTCTCCTGTTCATGCCTCTTTTCTCTATTTCACTCATGAAATAGTGGTTTTAGAATATAAAAGGATGGATTTTCCTCTTCTATCTTTTCCCAGTGGTCTTGTTGCCAGATCTCACCCCATTACCTCTGATTTCACTTATTTTTTCTTTGTATTTCTTGTCATCATCATCATCCTCATCCTCATCTTCATCCTCATCCTCATCAGTTGTTATTGATGTGTGTGTATGTGGCCTTCTACTTTGTCCTACTCCTAGAAATACTAGTTGAAGGGGAAGCAGCATGGAGTCACTTTGTATTTAGAGACATGAAGCCCTGTTCTCCCTCCCCACCCTTACCATGGCCATTCATTCACTCTTCCTGAGGCTGGTAATCTTATCTTTGGATCTGTGTTCTTTCTACCAACCTGGAAGCTGTCCGCATAGAAGTGTACATATTTCCTTTCCTGGAGTAGAATGCAATCCCATATAGCACACTCCTTACTCAGAGAGAGAGTGATTCCAATGCAGTGCTCATTTACTAAAGATGAAGCCTATTCATCTTGGCCCCTCTTTCTTTCCCCATTATTCTTCATGGGATTATACATTAGTTGCACCATTTTACTTCTGCTTCTCAGGTAAGATCCATGCCTCATTACCCCAATTTATACTCTGATTCTACTCTCCCAATGTAACCCTCCCCTAAACTTTCTGTGAGATTGAAGCAGTCATTATATAGTCCTATTTATATTGAAGCTTGGTGGGGTGCACTCCCTAATCCCCTCTTTCTCTTGCTTCCCTTCTCCCTACCAGAACATCTTCCCACTCTGTTACCCCTCCCAGAATGAAATATAATCACTATGTCCATTGAACTTTCCAGGCATGGGATCTTTCTTTGTTAGAGATGTATTGATTTTATCCATCTGTATTTTGTCATCTCTTATCAAAACATCTGGGCCAGGGGTGGGGAACCTACAGCCTCCAGGTGCCATGTGGTTTTCTAGGTCCTCAAGTGCAGCCTTTTGACTGAGTCCATGTTTTACAGAACAAATCCTTTTATTAAGGGTATTTGTTTTGTGCAGTCTGGATTCAGTCAGTGCACTGCATTTGAGGACCTAGAGGGCTGCATGTGGCTTTGAGGCCACAGGTTCCCCACCCCTGGTAACCATCTCTGTCTGGGTTACATAGAAGCTTAGCTGTCCCTGCCCTTTGTAACTAGGAGAAGACTGATTATAGTTAGGTCTAGACCCCCTTCCTTTGGGTACTGAAACTCCTCTTTTAGAATGCTTAATGTTTTTTGAGTTTTCTTACCTCCCCATAGTTAGAACCTCATTTTATTGTGTACCTTACCAGGCTTATTTTTTTCACCTTTTATGGGACTTTGTATATGTAGGGTTTGGGGAGAGAGTCAGAGTTGAGTCACTGATGTGGATCCACCACAACTAGAAATCAGGTTGCTTGCACTGACTTTAGGTAATATGGATTGGGTTGGGGGTAGGTGGTAAGGTAGGTGGGTGTTTTTCATATTCAATTTTATTTCAAAAAGCTTTTTTTTCTTTAAGCAATCAGGGTTAAGTAACTTGCTCAACATTACAAGGCCAGTTATTTCTGGGTGTGGTGCTGAGTGTCTGAGCCCAGGATTCAATCCCCAGGTCATCCCGACTCTGGAGGCAGTGCTCTTACTTGCTGTGCTACCTGGCCGCCCCCAGAAAGTTTTTAACCATATATTCTGTTTTCTCTCCCTTACCCTCTATCTCACTATGTCTCTGTCTGTCTGTATCTCTCTCTTTATAAAGCTTTACTACAGATTTGGTACATTATTTTCCTTGTTTGGAGGTTGTTGAGTCCAGGGAGTTATACTCAAAGCAACTAGGTTTGGTCCCTAGTTTGGCCATAATTTGGTGTCACTATGGGTAGAGCGCTGGACCTCCAGTCAGGAAGAACTGAGCACAGTATGACCTCGTATGCTAGCTGAGTGACCTTGGGCAAGTCACTTAGATGATGTCTGTGTCAGTTTCCTCATATGTAAAATGGGGATGACAAGAGCACCTACTTCTCAGAGTTGTTAGGAAAAGTTAATATTTTATTAATAAAATTAATAAATTAATTAATTTAAATTAATAAAATTAAAATAAAGTTTTATGAAAACCTTAAGGTGCTTTATGAATGCTGGCTACTATGTCATTATTTTTTGTTATTATTAACCAACATCTTTCTGCTCACATGACCTTATATTTTTAATAACCAATTATGATGTTGTAGAATATGGTAATTTTATTGCACATTAAATATAGGTTCATTACCAAAAATCTTGTTTATCATTAATGAGAGTATTTATAGGTATTAACTAATTACAGTGCTGCTTCTTTTAAATAGATGGATTTCTAGTATGCTAATGACATTTCTCAAAGGTTTAGTTGATATTTAGAGGAATTATTATAATAGTCTGATTTGACTAATTCAGGCACTACCAACACATGTAAATACATTTTGCTGAGTGTTGTTCAAAGGGAAAATGTTATGTCTTGGACTCCTAAGAATTTCACTTTTTCTGTGTTTGCCATCAGCTCATTATCGTGTGCAGAAGTTTCCAGACCATCTTTTCTTTTTAGCTGCATTTCCTCAGATGGCCGAGTAAACATGAACCATGTCATTTGTCTCAAATGATCTGTCATTTCCACCATTCTTTGAACTGGTCTTATGGGGAATTCTTTCCCTTTCTTGCTCAATGGGGAGGAGGTACTATGTATCTTTCTTTTGTGATCAGTCATTCAATTGGCAGGCATTTATTAAGGACTTACTGCGGCCAGACACTTAACTAGGTACTGGGGTGCAAAAAATGAAAAAAAACCTATTCACAGGTTTATATTCTAATGGGGCTGTGAACAACTCCATATAATGAGCACACACACACACACACAGCAATGGTATAAAGATAAAAACGACATACTTATGTGTATACACACATATTAGTTGGGCCCAGGTTAGTTCAGGAGGGAGGGCAATGGAGGCAATTGAGGGGATCAATAAAGACTTTGTGTACAAGATGGTGCTTGAGCAGCATGTTAATGGAGGAGAAGGACCAAAAGATGAGAGTGCATTCCCGGTAC